>NC_085137.1:306224120-306524120 GCF_035046485.1 Aedes albopictus | reverse complement strand
AGGAGAAATCCCCGAAGAAATTCCAGGAGGACTCCTGGAGGAATTCTATGAGGAATTCCTGGAGGAAATCAAGGAGGAATCTCCGTAAGAATTCTAAAAGAAATCATCGAAGAAATTCCAAGAGAAAACTACGAAGGAATTTTAAGAGAAATCCACGACAGCGTATCAGGAGAAATCCCCGAAAGAATTTCAAGAAGAATCCTTGAAGGAATGCAACATTAATTTTGTTTGTGCACTGATCACCGGCGCGAAAAATAAAAACCGGCGGCGGGGCAAACTGCGGCGTATGGCCTAGGTGATCAGAATCATGAGATAAACCATGTCAAAGTACTTCGTTTTAAGTGCACACGGGCGTCACATAGCGGCGGAATTACGCACTATATTTACCACCATTTGATAGCCATAGACCGTCTGTTCAACATTGCCGAAGACAAGAACATTCTGAGTGGTCAGAATCATGAGATTAACCTTGTCAACGTACTTCGTTGTAAATGCACACTGGCGCCTCATAGCGGCGGAATTACGCAGTTAACTTACTATCATTTGATAGCCATAGACCGGCTGACCAACTTTGCTGAAGGCAAGAACTTTCTTGGTGGTCAAAATTATGAGATAAACCATGCCAAAGTATTTCGTTGTAAATGTACACTGGTGCCACATAGCGGTGAAATTACGCACTAAACTTTTCACCATTTGATAGTCATAGACCGTCTGATCAACATTGCTGAAGACACGAACTTTCTAGGTGGTCAGAATCATGAGATAAACCATGTCAAAGCACTTCATTGTAAATGCACACTAGCGCCACATAGCGGCGGAATTACGCACTAAAATTACCACCATTTGATATCCACAGACCTTCTGATCAACATTGCTGAAAACACGAACATTCTAGGAGTTCAGAATCATGAGATAAACCATGTCAAAATACTTCATTTTAAATGCACACTAGCGCCACATAGCGGCGGAATTATGCACTAAACTTACCACTATTTGATAGCCATAGACCGTCTGATCAACATTGCTGAAGACACGAACTTTCTAGGTGGCCAGAATCATGAGATAAACCATGTCAAAGCACTTCATTGTAAATGCACACTAGCGCCACATAGCGGCGGAGTTACGCACTAAACTTACCACCATTTGATAGCCATAACCCTTCTGATCAACATTGCTGAAGACACGAACATTCTAGGTGGTCAGAATCATGAGATAAACCATGTCAAATACTTCATTTTAAATGCACACTAGCGCCTCATAGCTGCGGAATTACGCACTAAACTTACTGCCATTTGATAGCCATAGGTCTTCTGATCAACTTTGCTGAAGGTCTAAACTATGCAGGGGATACGGTTTTTGAGATACAGTTCAGAAAGTGATGAAGTCTTCAGGTGATGCCAAACTTTTTGGGGGTGCTGCAATATTCAACTGGGGTGTTGCAATACTAGGCGATGCGATTCCATATTTATGGCGGGTAGTGTATAATGTAAGTTTACATGATATTTTGTGACATTTACATGATATATCATGTAAACTTCTGTGATATCCCACGCCCCAATCATGTGCATCATATGTCACACAATTTTACATTCTCTTTTCGATCTGTGTAGAGTTATGGTGTACTTTATCTTCACCAGGTTGCGATCAGAGTCGATGTTAGCGAAACGCCAAAGCAACACACATGGTTATAAAACAGTCACGGCAGCGCATGTGAGAGCTGTACGGAAATCACTGTGACATACCGTCAAATGGGGTAACTTGCAACACTTTTCGACTTAGAAGCAATATCATTGAAAATCTAAACATTTGAAACATCCTGTGAAGCATCGTGTACGCTAATTACCCCGAGTAGAATACTATGCAGCATTTGGTTTACCAAAATACGTTGCCACCTAATCAGGAGGTGCGAAATACATGCTTGTTGCAAGTTTCCCCATCTGTGGGGTAACTTGCAACATAGGACATGAAGCTAAGTTAGCTATCATTAAACAGCACTAACATTCTAGTATTTAGTCGTATTGTAAATTTTTGATGTTATGCATGAAACATAACATGAAAAGATGTACACTAACCAATTGACATATAATTTTTCATGATAGGATTGATAGTTATTGCAAGCAAGAGTATATCGTTTAGCAACAGGTCTCACGTCCCTCAAACACAAAATATATATATGATTCTCGTGACTTAGCACTCATTACAAAATGTCAACAATGATTATTGTCATTTCTTGAACAGGGAGAGTGAGGCATCTTCAAGTAGTTTTCAGTTTGAAGTGGTGTTTGGCAATTTCAGCTAAATTAACATGATTGAAACACACCTATTCTACTTTGTAAATGTCAAACTCGCTAATTTGGGTATTAAACTGAAATAATTTACTCCATCCATTCATAATTGATGTTGGTGATTGCTTTACAGCGTTCATAAACAAAAATTGAACTTTTAACATGATGAAACATGAATGAAACTTCATAATGTGGTATTTCCTAACAATGTTTGAAGGTCACGTGCAAAAAATGTAGAAAATGAATTGTCATTTGAAAATAACCGCGTTACGTAATCAATAAATGATCCATTTCAGTTATTTCTGTCAAATATATCGTGAAATAAAGATAAATAATAGAAGGTTTTGTCAAATTCAACTGTTGCAAGTTACCCCATAGTGGTTGTCGAATATAATAATGATTTTTTGCATTACTTAGTCGATAAGTTTATCAAACTTTTATCGTTTAGCTAAGCTTACTATTAGGTACCCTAACTGCAAGCAAGGTCATCAGACTTATCGCACTTACCATAAGGGAGAGGTCAAGCACGATTTTCATACTTGTTTTTATGGCATAAAATGAGCAATCCGTTTTAACAGTGTAGCTAAACCATAAACAAAGAAACAAAGCTAATTTTTATACTAAATCGATCTTTGATACACATAATCTCTTTAACCGAAATAGTAGGGCATACTAGTTTTCATTTTTATTAGAAAATGCTTCACATTTAGTGTATGTCATCGTGTTGCAAGTTACACCGCTGTTGCAAGTAACCCCGTTTGACGGTACTACGCAACCCTTACCTGCACTGCCGGCCGTGACTGTTTTGTGACCATGTGTGTCGCAGTGGAAATGTACCCAACAAAAAAAAAATGTGTGTTGCTTGGGCGGTAGGTCCTGACGTCGATAATGTTCGTCCGTCCATCAGGACGTGTTCGATTTGGGATTCCGTATGTTGTGGTGATATCCAGATGGAACGATATGGGAGGCTGTGCTGGAAGTAAGTGCTACGTAAAGCCATGTTCTTAGAGACGGCGAAATCAATCAGTCGTCGGTCATTCTCGTTGGTGAGCTGATGAGCGCTGAACTTTCCAATCATTGGTCTGAACTCCTCCTTCTGGCCAACCCAAGCGTTTAAGTCTCCTATGATGACCTTGACGTGATGGCTTGGGTAGCTATCGTACTCACATTCAAGCTGCGTATAAAATTTGTCCTTGTCATAGTGGTTCCGGTGTGCGGGCTGAGCAAGTTGATTATGCTGAAGTTGAAGAACCGACCTTTGATCCTCAACTTGCATTCTCTTTCGTCGATCGGCCACCAACCGATCATTCGCTTCAACATGTCGCCCATCACTATAAAAACTGTTTCCAGCTCGCGTTTGTTGCCGCAGTTCTGGTAGATGGCATGGATACTTCTAAACGTTCGCACCGTTGATCCTGTTCAACACGCCTCCTGCAGTGCTACGATGTCGCACCCGCGGTCCTTCAGTATATTGGCAAGCATGCGGGTGCTCCCGATGAAATTGAAAGTTCTGCAGTTCCACGTGCCGAGTTTTCAATCGTAATTCTTTTTGTTCGCTGGGGTCTTTGGGGTTGGTCTCTGTTCTTTTCTGCTCTACGGAATAGTTTGGTTGGTCTTTAATATCCCAAAAGTACGAATGACTGTACAATTCCAAAGTGTCTTAGATTATAGCTGGATCACTGGCCAAGCAAAAACAACTGGTGTTACGACCTTAGATGCCAAAGACTAAACTCCAGGATTATTTAAATAACCCTGAGTATCCAAATAAGTCCAGTAACTATAGTTGATTATGCGACGCTACTCTATATAGTGAATATGGTTGCTATTACTAGTATTGACGTAAAGCTCGGATCTCCAGTAGTTTGGATGACTTAGTACATCTCTACAATATCTCTAAATGGCATTAGGTTTTCAAGAAGTTCATGGACCCCAACAGATTATGCAATGTGAAAATTTGTTACTACGAAATAAGTGCTGTAGATTTGCAAGATTGTATTTCAGAACAGTTTGGAATACCTAGATCATCCTAAGACATGAAAGCCGCTCAATGCTCTTAACTCTTAAAATTAACTCATATCTTATCATTTCTATATATATGATCTGAGAGATTCTAAATTAAGCATCTTTACGTCATGTCATTGAAATGATAAAAACATTTCTACGTTGACTTCATTTTTTCAACAGCTGGATAAGGTACAACCGACAATACACAGCGATTCATTTCAATCTAAATGGGATGAATTCGATCGTTATGGTTACAATTTAGTAGTAGTGGTTTGCCATGTGTGTTGTTGCTGGAAACCATTTTTATTCCCAAACAGGTCACTTACCATTATTGCACCGATTCCTATTGTGGCAAATTTAGCACTTTCCTCCGTTAGACCTGAGCTCATGAAGAGCGACGTCGAGTAGTAGAATACCTGAGCGGGCGAGGGGAACAATCGAAATTGAAAACGGCTTTTAGTGATTTGTGGTGACAGATTGTGAAATGGTGGTGAAAATTTAATGGCATTCGGTGCTAATAAGGAAACCGAGCTCTTCACGTTGGCATGGCATTCCCGTTCCGAAAGGGGGGTGTTTAGGAGTTTTCTGCCTTAATAAATCACAATTATGTAATTGTTTGGACAGTGCTGATCTAATAATCGACATTCCCATCGATTGGGGGTAATTTAGCGTGCTGTCACTGGATGATTAACCACGTGACAAGAAGAAGAAAAGAGTTGTGATTCATGGAGTGGGATGCTTGAGGTTTTGGACACTGTTGATAAGACACTGATAATAATTGTGGGGAAAACTTACGGCGTTAATTCCACTAAACTGCTGACTCAGCTGCATCACAATTCCGATGATGAGTGGCGCCCGCAACGTCGGCGAGCATATCAGTTCGATCGTAGATATGCTGCTTTCCGACTGCTGCGCCCGCTCTTCAGCACGCATCTCTTCGATGTCTTCCTCTACCTGATTGGACGCCCTTAACCGCCGTAGGGCTGAGAATTTGTACGTAAAGAAAAACAAAATATGAGTTGTTGAAAGTTTTATTTACTTGATTCTTATAGAACAATATAACTAAGACTGGATCATTAAAGAATAGGAAAATAGGTTGTAACTTGAGTTCCTCTATGACGAATGGAAATTTAGAAAGATAATGTTATCATTATCAAACTAATGTAAACTTTCAGGTTCTTACAGGGGATAGACAAAATGATCGGGATAGGCAAAATTTTAACTTTTCATAAAATGTCCAACTATTTAGCTGTAACTTTTTGAAAAGTGTATCAAATATTCTCAAATTGTTACTGTAAGTTGATCAACAAGTTGTGTATCAGTGGTCAAGATTTTGAAAAGATCGAGCCATTCTGTACGAAGTTATATAGATTCTAGGAAAAGGTAGAGTTATCCGATAGCCAACTTTGAGCTGTTATATCTGCGGATTAAATGAACCGAACGAAATGAAATTTTAGCATTTATGACTTATATAATGAGCTAAAAAAACTTCTGACTAAACTTTAAATTCTTAACACGGAAGAAAATTATAACGATTACATTATTTTTTCAATAAAACACTAAATTATCCAAAATTTCAACAAAGTTTCGGAATTTAAGATGCTAATTCGAGTTTATTTCAATTCCCTCTAATTGACTTGAATATAAACATGTTTTGAAATAAAGTAGCAACATAGCCGGCAATAAATTGTGAAAGAAATGGGATAAATATTTAAAATAGACCAATTTTTTTTAAAAAATCAAAAAATGAATGAAATCGCTATAACTCTTTCTCTTATTCATAATTTCAAGTTAAGTCAAATGTTTTTCAGAGCTCATTATATAAGTCATAAATGGTCAAAATTTCAATGCATTCGGTTCATTGAATCCGGAGATATAACAGCTCAAAGTTGGCTATCAGATAATTTTACCCTTTTCTAGAATCTTCATAACTTCGTGCAGAATAGCCCGAACGTACCTTGTGAGCATTTTTTCTAAACTCAATATTCCCAAGTAACATTTTGAAGGCAAATTAGTCTTGCAAAGGATTTCAGAACCGTAATAAAACCTGATACCTTATATTTTATGATGATTTTAAGAACCTCTCTTAGTCTATTTGGCTAAAAAATGACATTTGATTATGTATAAATCCCAAGATATTCATCACACTGTCCAACAAATAGGACGTTTGTTGGATATGGGTAAATTATAACTACAACCATGTGTTCCTTTTCTGTATGATCCATGCTTTACACCGATGAGCAACTTACCTTTCCGCGCTTCTTCCTCCCACTGTTTCGTAATTAGTAAATATCTAGGTGACTCGGGACAAATAGGTAAGAGTATTAATTGTAATAAAGCTGGACAGATGGCGAGCCCTAACAGCACGGGCCAGCCATCATTTGTTCCTAAAATTTGTTCTATACCCAGTACTTGTGATAATAATAATCCTACGGTCACAGCCAATTGGTTAACGGTACCTAAACCACCTCTTAAATTTAATGGAGCAATTTCAGATATATACATTGGTACTAATGATGTGTTTAAGCCTGTGAATAGAGAGAGAGAGAAAGACAAAACGCAAAATTAATCAGAAATCAAACGATCCAACCATAACCAGCGATAAAATGAGCTTACCACAATTGACACCAATTATAAATCGTCCGAGGAATAGAATTTCATAGGAATGACTCATTTTCGTGAATCCCATCAGGCATGCACCCGCGATACCGAGCACGTTGTTAAGCAACAGGCCACCCTTCCTGGAAGGCAGAGAGGAGAGAAACAGTAGAAAATTAGCGAAGGGTTGGAAGCAACTAAATGAATCGGATATTGAATGTCGTTTTTTGGTTGAAATAAATGTAACATTTTGTCGTTTTATTTATTCCAATGATAGTAGTACAAACAGCAAGTATTATTATTTTCAGCTTTATTTGGGAGATTTTCAGCTTGAGGCTGGTGCATTTCTAAACAGCAAGTACATTTACGTATTCTATAACGCTGTTTTTTTGTGTGGCTATAATTGAGGCTATCTTCCAATCATAAGACACTTTCATTGGTACGTAGTGTGCTGCATATAGTAAGTGGTAGTACATTTAGGGAGACTCATCAGCGCTACTTTTGTAAGTAGCGAGTACAGTTTTCCAGAATCTAATTCAGCTGCAGCTGCAGTTATTTTTGAGAATTTGCTTTCGATCTTAATTATCCTGAATGTTACCTGCAAACACTGTCTCACTGTTGCCTATCTTCCTCTATCGTTATACACCGTGCCTAGGTTGCATTGTATCATAATCTATTACATTGTATCTATCCGTGGCGTCGAAGTGCTTTGGGTGTTCGATGTTGCAAATTATGCAAATTTTCCGGGTTATGATTATCTAATATTTGATTTACGCATACACGTGCACGTATTGTACCATTCGTGGCTGTATCGTAAACTTCAGCCTCCCAAAAGCTACCTACTGCTGGCTTCCGAGTTTCAGACGCAGAGGAAGGATGATGCAGCGCACCGGCTGACAGTGGAATATTCATGTTGTGCAATATTGGGTGATGATAACGTGCTATTAAATGCATCACTGCAAATTGTGTCTGTCCACCAGGTGACGCTGCTCATCGTTGCAAAACATCTGCTGTCAATGTTGTCCCAATTCAAGATGAATGAGTGGATCTTAAAGATGTATTTTTAACCCTCTAATGGATACCTGGGGTCCATTGGACCCCAGAGCCACTTTGAAGTGGTCGCAAAAAAGTTTGGATTGACACATCGGTCCCGTTTTCACAGTACCTTCAAACTACACCACGATGAGTTATTTGTGCAAAAATAACAAATATTTCATGGCGTACTATAAATTATTTTTATGTCAAAGTTGGACCGGGCGATTTTGGTCCCCTGGGGTCCATTGGACCCCACGACACGAATGATTATATCTTGTGATCGTCACTTCCTAGAATAATGCTGTCTTCGACAAAATTGTTCAATAGACCAAGGGCAATCTTGTGACGAACAAATTGAATTGGAATTAGCCCAATAGGTGGCGCTATTGTTTATTCAAATTATGGATTGAAAGTTAAATTTAGCTTGAATATCTTGAGATTCGGAATGTATAGAAAGTTTGTGTCTTCGGCAAAAGTGTTCAATACATCAAGGATTATTTGGTAATGAAAATTATTTTAAAGTTTTTCTGCAAAATGGCGCTATATGCCGAGCATCCTAGATTACCGAGTGGCAAGCGTCCTCAAATAAGTACGCTTCTTTTGAAGTGAATATCTTGAGAATAACACAATATAATTACATTCTGTTCACAATACCAATACTTCCAATTTGGTGGATAATATACTTCAGAATTGACTCACCCGGATACCTCCAGGAATTCCTCCCAACATTTCTGAAGGAACTCCTACCAGGATTCTTCCACAAATTAATACAAGGATTCTTTCAGTAATTCTTCCCGAGGTTCCTCTACGATTTCATCTGGGAAATCCACTTAAAGCCCTCCGGAAATGACTCCCAAAACTACATCAGGAATTCCACAAGGGATTCAACTAGGAATTCGTAAAAAGATTCTTCCACAAATGCTTTCCGAGATTCCTCCACGAAATCCTCCCAGAATTTCTTCAGGAATTTGTCTCCGAATTGCTCCCGGGTTTTCTCCAGAATTTCCTCCCGGGTTTCCTGCATGAGTTTTTCTAGGAAATCCACTTGAAATTCCTCCTGGGATTTCTTCAGGAATTCCTCCGGGGATTCCTCCAGGAATTTTTACCGGTATTTCTCAACGAATTTCTCCCGGGATTCCTGCAAGAATTCTTCCTGGCATTCCTCCAGGAATTCCTTTCAGGATTCTTTCAGGAATTTCTCCCGGGATTCTCCAGAAATTTCTCCCGGGATTCCTCTAGTAGTTGCTTTCGAGATTCCCCTAGGAATTTCTTCCAGGATTCCTCCAGGAACTCCTCACGGGATTTCTCCAGGAATTTCTCTCCATGAGTTCCTCCCGGTTACGGGAAGGAAACGTTGAAATTTACATTCCATTTTATTCGATTTTTCATGAAAATATATTTCGTATCACAGAGAACAGACATCCAAGCCTATAGAAAATTGTCTCGAAAGCTGTCCAAGGATTCAATTTTTTTAGCGTTGACAACACTAGCGTCACCTATGCGGCAAGTTGCTACAATTAGTGGTGAGTACGCATATCTACACTTGTGTTGCCATTTCAAATGAACGTTTAATTCCTTACACAGTTTTGAAACTGAGCTTGGATGTCTGATCTCTGTGCTGTGGAAAATTGTGTAGATTATGATCAAAGTATAGTTGTATATATCCCATAATCTGTAATATAGACACTATAGATTCCATTTCCTTTCCAAAGTGCAGACAACTGTAAGGGGCCGTCCATAGAAGTGGCATTTTAGGGTGGTGGGGAGAGTCTCTGATTATGCTACGAGCCATTTTTTAGGTATGGGAAATAGGGGGAGAAGGCGGGTGTCAAAAATCGTCAAAAAAATGCTACGTCATTTATGGATGGCCCCTAACCAAGCGATCTATCAATTCGTTTAGCCAAACGAGATTTACGGAACGATAACGACTGTGGGTTGTGTGACGTCATTTTCTATTAGTACACACTAAATTCACTATAAAACACTCTAAAATTACGTAATTCAGCTATTTCTCCCCAAGTCTGTAGATTCTATAGTGTCTATATTCAGTAGGTCCATGTCCTGCCAAATAACAGCTGTAGACACCATCTCTATAAATTATAAGCATCCCGCACCAGCGTCTCCCAATAGGAGAGTTCGTATCAAATGGCTCATCAACTGAACATTTTTTAACCTACCCAACAACAGTTCGCATTCAAGCGCCGGTGTGAATAGACGTGCTACTGTGCAGAAGCGTTTATTTGGTGTTCAACTGAATCGTTTTTTATTGTTTCGGCCGGTGCTCGGCTGCCTATTGTAGTGTTGACCTTGAGTCAGTTCATCGTTATCGGTTCAGAAAAAAGGAAAAATGGAATCTCGAAATGTACACGCCAATTGTGTCAAGGTCCAGTTCGGACAACAATCGAAAATGCCATCGGACAAGGAGGTTTTTGCCTTCTTTCGAAAGCGTGGATGGGCTCCGGAATCCCTGAGTGCTATGTTCCGTGAGCCCAGGGAGTACAGCGTATACGTGAAGTTTCAGTCTGAGGAGTTCATGAAAGCAGCGCTGCTGAAGTGTCCGCCGACTGACACATTCGCTTATGACAACGGTGAGACGGCACAGGTGTCATTTGCTACGGCCAGGGGCGACTTCCGATATGTGCGTCTTTTTGGGCTGCCAATCGAAGTTGACGAGAAGCACGTGGCAAACGTGCTGTCCAAGTACGGTAAGATTCATCACATGGTTCGGGAACGGTACGGACAGGATACAGGGTATCCAATACTCAACGGTGTGCGTGGTGCACATATGGAGATTTCCACCGCCATTCCTCCTCAGCTCCACGTGCAACACTTCCAAGTTCGCGTGTTTTGCGAGGGTATGCAGAACAAATGTTTCGTCTGCGGCAGTCCGGAGCATGTTAAGGTGAACTGTCCGAAGAGAGCTTCTGTCTCTAACCGTCTGAGGCATAGCGAAGCAGGCTCCACATCCTATGCTGGAGTGTTAACAGGAGGATTTGCAAATCAGCGACCATCTACATCCGACGACAATCGGGACAAATCTAAGCAAGGGAGCGAAGCTCGTGAGGAAGTGGCGGACCCAACGGCAGCTGCTAAGGAGCCAAGTGTGTCCACACTAACCGGAGCGTCAGACGATGTGCAAGTGACATCGTTTCAAGGAACCAACAAATCTGGGACGCAGGTGCCAGTTCCAGCGGCGCGCACTCATCTTGAGCAAATCGAGTCACAGGGGAGTGCGATGGTGCAGCAAATGGAAGGAACAGAATGGAGTACAGCGAAGAAGCGAGGACGCAAGTCGCGAGTAGACGAGTCCACAGCGGCCAATGTTTCAGATTCATCAGAACCCGAAACTCCGAAACAACGTTTGCTGGAGAAGCAATCAGTGCGAATGCGATCACGAAGTCAACGCAACCAGAGTAAGTGAAACTAATATTGTAAGACTGTGAAATGAACTATTCGATGAACATTGCTACTCTCAATTTGAATAGCGTCAACACAGACGTTAACAAATTGATATTCAAGGATTTCGTCAAAAACTATGATATCGATATACTGTTTTTACAAGAGGTTGTTTTTTTAAATTTTTCGTTTCTTGGATCACATACCGCTCTTATAAATATAAGTGAGGATAGGAAAGGAACAGGTATTTTAGTGAAGAAGAATTTAAGCTATAGCTCTCAGATATTTGATTCGTCCGGTAGGATAACATCAGTCGTTATAAATGGGATTAACTTTATAAATGTATATGCCCACTCCGGGACGAATAAGAAGAAAGAAAAGGATGACCTGTTCCTAAACCAAATGACAATGCACATTAGCAAAACCAATTGTGAATACTCAGTTTTAGTAGGAGACTTCAATTGTATATTAGATCCAAATGATTCTACCAGCTCTGTAAAGAATTACTCGAATGGCCTTCGTAGTCTAGTTGAACTCTTTCAGCTAAAAGACATTGCGCAACAGCTCCATCTAGAGAAGTTCACTTTTTATCGTGCCGACTGTGCTTCTCGGTTAGATCGATATTACGGACCACAGGCTTTCGTGTCTCGGGTGCGTGATGTGAAAACTATAGCGGTACCATGTTCAGATCATCATTCAGTGCTATTGAAATTGTCCGTTCAGCAACAAGATCTCAATAGAGGGTACTGGAAAATCGATTCGACACTACTGTCGGTACCAGAGGTAAGTCAAGCGTTCAAAAATCAGTATCAGCAGTTGAGGGGTAGATTGGAATATATGGATCTCAGCTCGTGGTGGAACCACGCTTCCAAAGCCAAAGTGCGTAGCTTCTACAAGGGTGAATCATGGCGTTCTTATCAGGCAGAGCAGTGTCAGAATAGTGTACTGTACTCTCGATATCAGGATCTGATCAACAGAAGACTGCAGGGAGAAGATGTTGCTGAGAAAATCAAGATGGTAAGGAATCTTATGATGGAACAAGAAGACGCCCGTCTCAAACGTCTCCAGTCGAAAGTTTCAGAATCATCGCTTATGGAAGGAGAAAGAATGAATGTCTACCAGGTGTCCAAACATTTGCATAACCACCTAACACCTGTGATTCAATCTGCGGGAGTAGGTGGTTTGCAAAATAACCGTCCATCGATGACCGAAGTACACAGCTATTATACCGACATCTTTGCGGAAAAACAACTTCCAATGACCGTTCAAGCAGAAACCCCAATCAACTACATCACAAACACGTTAGATGTAGAAGATGCAACTGGACTGACTCGACCAATTACAGAGGAAGAAATTTTGCTCACTCTAAAACAGTGCACGAAAAAGAAATCTCCTGGACCAGACGATCTAACATACGAATTTTACCTAGAACATTTTGACCTTCTTAAACATGACATGTTACAATTGTTTAATTCGTACTTGAGTGGTCAGTCAACTCCACCGAAAGATTTCTCCGCCGGAATAGGCATCATTATTCCAAAAAAAGGAAATGTTCCAACATTGCAAGATCACCGTCCTATTAGTCTATTAAACACGGACTACAAACTGTTTACAAAAATTCTTTCGAAACGGATTGCGTTGGTTTTGGATCGGTTATTGGGCCCAGGACAATGTGCAACCGTGGATGGCAGATCCTGTACAGACAACCTCAAGGACATCAGACGTCTTGTGACACGTTCGGTTGAGTCCAAACGATTCAAAGGATTTCTACTTAGTGTAGATCTAGAAAAAGCTTTCTACAATGTGGATCACGCTTTTTTGTGGAAAGTGCTCCAAAAATTTAGTTTTCCGGCGGGTTTTATACAATGTCTAAAATCCTTGTACAATAAAGCTACCTCCAAAATTCTTTTGAACGGGTTTTTAACACCAGAGGTCAAAATACAATCCTCGGTACGGCAAGGATGCCCGCTCAGTATGACCCTTTTCGTGCTTTACGTCGAGCCTTTGATTAGGAACTTACATGCTAGCGCCAGTGGTGTTCTGGTTTACGGAAAATTCCTGAAAGTGATAGCATATGCCGACGACATTACTATTTTTGTCCGAGGCCAGGACGAGCTGGATTTGGTCATGCAAATCTTAGAATCGTTCACTCAACATGCAAGAATACGGGTGAACCTACAAAAATCATCTTTTTTGAGGCTTAACAATGCAAGATCTGGTCCACAGAAAGTACGTGAGGTGGATGAGCTGACAATTCTGGGTGTCATTTTTGCTGGATGTTGGTCGAAGGTCATCGATAAGAACTATTCAAAGCTAATTAGAAGCATCCAGTTTCGCCTGCTGACAAACGCACAAAGGAACTTAAACATTTTGGAACGTGTGTGGATTCTGAATACATTTGTACTCTACAAATTGTGGTACATTGCACAAGTTTTTCCGCCAAAGAATTGCCATTTGGCCAAAATCAAAAGCATGGTCGGAAATTTTCTATGAAGTGGATCTGTTTTCAGAGTGGCTAGAGATCAGCTCTATCTAGATTACGGTAGAGGCGGTCTGCGTTTGGTTGATCCGGAATCTAAATGCAAAGCTCTTTTTGTGAAGAACATTTTGAACCTGCGTAATGATGTAGCTGAGGAGAAGTATTTGCTGGATATTCCTAATAATGGACGCCTGACGAGAAATGCAAAAGAGTGGATTGAACTTGCGCGATTGATTGACCAGGAAGCCAACCCAGAAGTTCAATCGTCCAAGCAATTATATTACAAGTTCCTCAGAAGTTGCGAGATTTCAGTGAGGGTTGAAGACCATTTTGCGGATGAAGATTGGTTCACCCTTTGGAAAAATACGAGCTACAACTTTCTCTGCTTCGAGGACAGATCCAACATATTTCTACTGTTGTAATGATGTGATAGCGAATAAAGAAAAACTACTGATGTATAAGGTAGGGAGACTTTCTGATGGAAATTGTGAAAGTTGTGGTGTACCTGACTCAAATTTACACCGTGTCACAGAGTGTAATAGAACCAAAGAGATCCGGCAGTGGACGGAACAAATATTGAAAAATAGGCTTAGAGTAAACTTTTCAAGAATAGATGAAATTTTAAATTGGTCGATTGACGAAAATGATCTTCAGCAAAAAGCAGCATTATGGTTAGCAATGCATTGCATCAGTTGGAGTGTCATAGTTTGTTTTGTTTTCAAAAGAGCATTAGGGAAATAAGATGGACAAACAGAAGAACATTTGCGGTTCATTTTGGTAATAACTTGAACATGTGTTAGAATAAGGTAGTTTTAAGTAAGTTTTGTAATGAAAATAAACAATCAATAAAAAAAAAAAACAACTAAGACACCATTTTTCTAAGAAATCAGGATCCTGAGATTTTATGAGATAAAAAATTTGCATGCTATCTAGCACTGCCTAGTGGTGAAATATCGAATCAAACGGTCCATAATCTATAAGTTCTTGACCAACCAAACAACTTTGTCGAAGACATCAACTATATAAGTAATCAGGATCCTGAGATATATGAGATTTAAATTTTAATAGTGTTACGTCTGTTTGTCTCTGATTCCTCTTGGGTTTATTCAAATATTACGAAACGCAAAATTTGACAACTTAAGGGCTCCTCCCTTCTCCGTGCAACAACTTTTGTATGGAAAATTTTGAATGAAACGTAACACAGCGCTAGACCACCTCCCACTCCTTTACGTTACGTAATATTTGAATGACCCCTTTTAACCCGCTGGACATATATGTCTACTCGTCTACAGCAGTGCGATTTACCCTATTGTTTCGGTACGTCTTGTCCTTGTCCGCTTGTTTAGGTACTTTATATTCTGTAGATCGGGGGCATTTTTCAATGCTCACTAGCACCACCTAGCGGAAACTTCCCGAACTAAATTGTTCATCACTAGATAGGCCTTGATTTTCCTAACATCTTTGCTGAAAACATCACCCTTTCAAATAGTAAGGATCACGAGATACGCGAGAATATATGTTGGGGTCCAATGGACCCCAGGGTCCCAAAACGGACCTTCATTTAAGGTATCCTCTTGAGGGTTAATTAAGTGGGAACACATACACTGGGGAAGTTGAAGGAATCGTTTTTACTACACAATGCTCATTCGATTCGTAATTCCGTGTGGTAGAGGGTTATTTTAGCCCTGGTACTGCTAGGCTGGGCTACTCAATCAAGTACAGGGTGCGTGCGGTAATTTTGCACCAACCTTCAACCAGGAATATTTCATCAAAGGGTTGCAATTAAAATATAAATCCCACATCATCAAATGCACCATTTTTCTAGTGAACTGTGAAAAATATAAAACCAATAATAATCAAAAACGTGGTGGTATGAGAAAATATTTTCAGATCCTATGTTTTACACTAGCGCGCCCAATAACATTTCGGGTTCAACTATTTGTTGTGTAAATAAGACGAAATCACTAAAATGTAATGTGTAAAAGCCCGATAATGATACACGAGACGTAATGATACAGATATGCTTCAAAAATTATAATTTAAATAATAATCACAAGTGAGCTGCAGTTGAGTGGTCAGCATCCCCACCTGTGGATCCTTAGGTTCCATGCAGGCTGTCGGCGATTTTTAAAGGAAAATTGTTGGCAAATCTTATCTGATATTGTTTTGATCTTGTAATATGTTAACGAGCCATAATTAAGCACTTCGCCATTCTAGATTTTGATATTATATCTGACGTTTTACCTCTTATCTCAATCAAACCAATATCAGCTTTTGCTATTCAGTAATTCAATTTGTAATAACGTAATGTGTTATTCGTTAGATTTTCACCTACTCGGGGAAACTCTTTTCCTCTTTCGACCTACTTTCGGAATAAACTTTACAGTAATATTCCGTCATGATTTGGGAATATAGTCTGGAAAAAAAAAACTGTTATTTCAAACAAGTATTTTTTTCCCAAACATGTTTGAAATAATAAAATCTTGTCTGCAGCAAAATAGGATAAATCCCATCTGCCCCAGGAAATTTAAAAGGAGTGAAACTATACAATTCTATAGTTCTGAAACTCAGAGCCGAAGCTAGAAAATTATAACTACAAAGACATCAGGTTCATCCGAAGATGAAATATCCACGCATCAGGGGAAGTGTGTACTGAATAAACATTTCAGAACTTCCTCATCAGAGGAAGTGGAATCGCCATTTGGTAAACGAAGTTCGTTCACTCGGAAATCCTTAGATTTTGCAAGGATTTTGTTCAATCGACTGGCTTCACTCAGTCTGGAAACATTTGTACAAATGTTTTTTCCAGCCGGATCGTTCAGCAGACCGAAGAGCTTTCTAGTAGGCCTTGCGAGCCGACTTGAAAGCCTCCGATCCAGCCGAACGTCGTCTGTTCCAACTCTTTCTACATTGTTTCCTGAGCTTCGCCAGATCAGAATTCCACCAAGGGGTTCCTTTTGTGGTCTTCACAGACCGTAGAGGGCAAGCTTCTTCAAAACCTTCCACGATGAAGGCCGTTGTAGTATCAACGGCATCATATAAACCACTTGGAGTGTCAATTGATGGTGAGTATCCATAAAATTTGGTTGCAACCAAATCGGTAAAGAGATCCCAGTTGGTTTACCGGGGGTTCCTGAAACGCAAAGTTTGCAAAGTATCATTCACATGCTCAAACAAGATGTAACGATGGTCACATAAATATTCTTCATCTGACACATTCCAATTGGTCAGCTCGTAACTAATTCTGCTAGAGCAAAGCGTTATGTCTAACACTTCCTCTCTACCAGATACCATGAAGGTTGGGCGGATGCCTATGTTAAGTAATCCAAGATCTGTACTACTTAAGTATTCCATCAAACTGGAGCCTCTCAAATTGATGTCTGAGCTGCCCCAGATTATATGGTGAGCATTAACATCACTGCCAACAATTAGCGGAAGGCCTTTTGAAGTACAGTATGCAATGACTTGCTTGAAAGCATCCGTAGGGGATGGCTCATCATGAGGTAAATAAACCGAACAATAAACGTATTTCCTGTTGAGGTTTCCAACAGATGCATCCATTGTGATAGCATATACATCTCTAGTAGTTAGTTCAGAGATGAGTGTAGCAACGATTGCGTTGTCGACAAGCACACGTGCTCGAGGCATGACACGTGAGTTTGCCATTTCATTTTTATTGAAAGTAGCAAACACCGGGTTCACAAGGTTTCCTGATAGAAATTCCTCTTACGAAAGTAAGGTTCTTGGACTAACGCTACTGGGGCTGTACCATTTTGCATAAGTCTACAAAGATTGATCATAGCTGTTCGTTTGTGCTGACGATTGATCTGAGCTATCCTAACCGTAGCCACTACCCAAACTAGGCAGGATCAACTCTTAACAATCACAGCACAAAAAAGAACAGCAACAATAAAGCCAGATCGGTATCGATTTGAGTGCGCCAAAGGTGAGGATGCACAGAGTACACTGTGTAAAACGCATAATGCGAAACCATATAAATGAAAATTTAAACTAATTAATAACATCTTCATAATCCCGCCCTTATTCAGCATCAAGTGTGAGATTGAAAAAGGGCAGCTGATTGTCTCGGAGAAACACAAGGTCCACCGCACTATTGCTCCGGTTAGCGCAGTAAGGGCAAAATACTGTGGAGGGTGCCCTGGTACTCTACAGGCTCCGTTTGCGATTAGGTTTTTGTAAGACCCCCCTAACCATTCATTCCTAGGCACGGTAAGCGTAAAGCCGCATAACACCTTGAATTAGGGGTCACCTGATTAATGGACTCCTACCACTGGAACAGGCGGTCCGTAGTGCTATTCTTAGGCAGTTGAACTAACCGCTACCGACACTACACAGCTATCTAGGCTGATCGGGAAAAGAAATTAATATTGGTGATCAACTTCATACGGGCCCGAAAAGCCGATTAATGGGGTAAACTGGGGTGTAGTTGATCAGTAGGGTGAACCTGATCACTTAATTACCCGCGGATATCGACTTTCAAGGAAGCAACAATTATATTTTATCCATTCGCATTCCAATGACGTAACATTAAAGTGGAATGGTAACTTCCTTGAAAGTATATATCCGTGGGTGATCAGGTTCATCCCAATGATCAACTACACCCCAGTTTACGGTACGCATGTTAATTTTCAGCATTTCTTTATTATATTTGGTGATATCGCGGAAGAGTCGTTAAAGTGAATTTTGATGCTAAGCCGCGGACCTGTTCAGGCTGTCTATATGCACGACAGCACTTCTGCATGTGTTCTAGCTAATTCTTAAATAAATTTTGTCTCATGCCAGTGAGAAGGAATCCCCTTGTGACAAACTCTTTGCAGGTATTCATAGAAGAATTTCTTAAAAAATGCCAAGTAATAAATTCCGGAGCAGTTTTTGCAGGAACTGCTGAGATAATGTTTAGAAAAATTCCGGCATCCCCGATAAAAACATTTGAAAGAATCTCTGAATAAAGGTTTGAATGTAATATATAATCTATTTAGAACTTTTTAGAGGAATTCCTAAATAAATGTCTGAGAAAATCCCTAAATATATGGAGTTATACATGAAGGAACCTGTGGAGAAATGCCATCGAAAATAATTTCAGATTTGAAAATTGTTCAAAATTCAAAAAAAAAAACACGAAGGAAAACATGCACAAGCTTCTATAGGAATTTTTAAAGGAATTTTCTAAAGAATACCTGAAGGGAACCCAGGAGAAATTTCTTAAGAAAGCTGTGGACTAGTTTCAAGGATTTAAAATAGGCATTCTCAAAAGAATCTCTAGAGGAATATCAGAGGGATGCATGGATAGGAATGCATTCTAAAGGGATACCTGGAGAAATCTCTTGAGGAATTCCATTGAAAGGATCCCAATTGAATTTCTGGCGATAGCCCTGTACGTAATCGTGGAAGAAATTCAGAAAAAAGCACATGGGAAGGATTGAATTTTAAAATAATTCTTGGAAGACTTTTACTGAAGTTACTGAAAAATTTCGTAAAACAATTATTTATGAAGGGATTTCCTTAGAATAATCCTCAATTTGTCGCAATATTAAAGTATAATATCCATGGAGAATTAGAAATATAATTTTCACCACAAAACAGATCGCCACAAACAAATCTCCTTAGCCTCTAACTCGCTGCACCTGTCTTTTACAAGCTCAGAATAATTTTTAATGAGTTAAAAGGTTATTTTAAAAAATATCGCGATTCAGCCTAAAATATTACCAGGGCTGACAAATTCGTGCCCTTACTATATTGCATAAAAATAAGTATTACCTTCCGAACCGGTTGGCCATCCACCCGCCGCTGAAGCCCCCGAGCATACCACCGATGGCAAAGATCGACACCGCCACCGAGTAGAGCTGCTGGATGAACTCCTCGCTGATGTCCTCCCCGTAGCGGTCCTTGTAGACATCCTTCATGAAGTTCTCGATGTTCACCTCGGGAGCATTGATGACGCCGGTATTGTAACCGAACTGGAGCATCCCGAGGACGGCCGCAAAGATGGCATACGTCAGGAAGAACGTGAGACCCTGTTCGATGGGGATGCGGAAAATAAGGGGTTTCCGGTTAGATCAATCACTGTAAGGGTTGGATGAAAATGGATGCATGACAAATTGTCGACAAGAAATCGATAAGATTTTTTATAAATTTAACGCTAATGGATTTACGTTTTGTAATGCTTTTGTTTTTACACAATTACCAAACCCCTATTTACTTAAAAGAATTTTAATCTTTTCGACGCTATTCCTTTTCGGCTTCTTGTCCCGCACTCCATTACAAAGTTATTTTTCCATCAGGCGATTTGTTTTTTCGAGCAAAATAAAACCATCAGTTGGGATAACGAGAAATAAATCTTTATTACGAGATGATATAAATAACATAAAAAAACGGAACAGAAAACAAATCCATCGAAACGCGGATTTGTTGTAAATTCACAACTGGCATAACATTGAGTAACCCAACCAAACAACGCAGTGAATCGATAAAAAACGATTTGCGAAAGTGAAACGAAAACTTTGTTGCCCAACCGACGACCAGTGCAGTGACGGCGATGTTCATTACCTTCCAGCTTGTGGCGAGGTGGGTTGAAGCGGAGTCTAAAACAAAAGAGGAAAAAAAGTAACAAACACATAAAAAACATTAAATAAATGAAATAAAATGGTAAGCCGGCTGGATTTTGCATGTTTGGTAATTTTTTACGCATCCAGTCATGTGCCTCCACAAACAAGCATAAATGTAAAAACGGGAAAACCGAACTCGATGGGAGGGGAAGCATTGGGCTGATATGTGTTGGGTACTGACTTGCTCCAGCAGGCGTAATTTTCGCCGGTGCGTGTGCTCCTCCAGCCGGTCCACGTACTCCCGCAGCTCTTCGATCTCCTCCTTCACCTGTTGCACGGTATCCAGCTCATGCTTGATTTGTACCATATCACGTTTCACCTGGATGGGGGAGAGAGAGCAAGGGTGGAAAAATAAATATCATTATTTCAGTGAAAATGGGGCGGAATGCAAAAGTTTACACTTGACATTCATAATGAATGTGGAATTTTGGGGAACAGTGGAGACGAATATGAAGCATGATATCCTAAATGAGTCAGGTACGGGAAAAATTAAATTGAATGACACAATAACAGTCATTTATGCAATGAGCATCAAAAACACATTTTTACAGTGATTTTTACCGAAACTTTGAAGAAATGTCTGGAAAATAATTTGGTGGAATTTTTAAATTATTTTCAGGATGTTTTCCTTATCGAATTTTTGGATTCCTGAAAGAACATTTGAAAGAGCTCCTGTTCAGACCAGTGAAGAGAATTGTCAGACAAAAGAGGCACAAAACAAGCAACAAAGAAGGTGCGACGATTTGTCTTTATCCCTACTGGTGACAGATAATGACATGATCTCGAAATTTTTTGTTGCAGACAAAACGGAAGCTGAATTTGTTGCGTACTTTTCAACTCGTGAATAATCAATTATTACTAACCCAAAGTCGAAACTGTTTGATGATAGAGCTTCACCAGAGTTGCAGTGTTTACCGACTCGAAGTTACCGTTCGAAAATCGCAAAGCAAGGCATAAAAATCTCTAAACTCGTGGTGTACGATGTTAATCCCATTATTTTCAAGTTGGGACAAACTTATGTCGCATGGGTTGTTTTGTCGCAACAAATACAGGTTGCGACATTGTCATTATTGTTGCGCGACGGTTGAATGTTTATTCACTGGTTCAGACTATTACTGCATATGTGTAACATTTGCATTTGTTATTAGCATTTAGTTTATATTAGGGATTATCGCTCAATTACAAGTTCTTTCAACTAACTTAATACAAATTTGAAATTTGTTGTAGGATTTGTGAAATGGATATCAAGTCGTAACGTAGTCAATGAGACAAAATGTAAAAAAAACATAAGCATAAACGTTTCAATCATTTCATTTATTTAGTTAACATCAAATTCATGATATACTGAATCAACAATTTGCCGCCAAAATACTCGATTTGCAGCTGCAGCTCTCCAACGTCGGTCACGCCCAACACTCGCCAGATCTTGTCTCGCTCAGTCCCACCTACCAGCATGTACTTTGTCTTAGCCGCATTCACCACCAGTTCAACTTTCACTGCTTCACGTTTCAGGCGAGTGTACAGCTCTGCCACCGTTACAAATGTTCTGGCGATAATGTCCATGTCGTCCGCAGAGCACACAAATTGACCGGATTTTGTGGAAATTATTCCCCGGCTGTTGAGCCCGGTTCGTCGCATAACACCTTCCAGGGCGATGTTGAATAGTAGGCAGGAAAGTCCATCACCTTGTCGTAGTCCCCGTCGAGATTCGAATGAACTGAATAGTTCACCCGAAATCCTTACGCTGATCTGCACACCGTCCATCGTTGCTCTTTTCAGTCTGGTAAGCTTCCTGGGAAAGCTGTTCTCGTCCATAATTTTCCATAGCTCTGTGCGGTCGATACTGTCGTATGCCGCTTTGAAGTCGATGAACAGGTGGTGCGTTGGGACCTGGTATTCACGGCATTTCTGAAGGATTTGCCGTACGGTGAGGATCTGGTCCGTTGTCGACCGGCCGTCGATGAAACCGGCTTGGTAACTTCCCACGAACTCATTTACTTTAGGTGAAAGACGACGGAAGATGATCTGGGATAGCACTTTGTAGGCGGCATTCAAAATGGTGATCGCCCGAAAGTTCTCACACATTAACTTGTCACCTTTCTTGTGGATGGGACAGATTATCCCTTCCTTCCACTCCTCCGGTAGCTGTTCGGTTTTCCAGATCTTGACTATTAACTGGTGCAGACAGGTGGCCAACTTTTCCGGGCCCATCTTGATGAGTTCTGCTGCGATACCGTCCTTACCAGCCGCTTTGTTGTTTTTGAGCTGGTGGATGGCATCCTTAACTTCCCTCAGCGTGGGAGTTGGTTCGTTCCCGTCCTCTGCTGCACCAACATAGTCATTTCCTCCGCTGCCTTGGTCCTCCGTGCATACATTCTCTTCGCCATTCAGGTGCTCGTCGAAGTGCTGCTTCCACCTTTCGATCACCTCACGTTTGTCCGTCAGGAGGCTCCCGTCCTTATTCCTGCAGATTTCGGCTTGCGGCACGTAGCCTTTGCAGGATGCGTTGAGCTTCTGGTAGAACTTACGTGTTTCTTGTGAACGGCACAGCAGTTCCAGCACTCCGCTTCTTCCAGGCGGCGCTTTTTCTCCCGGAAGAGACGGGTCTGCTGCTTCCGCTTCTGTCTGTATCGCTCCACATTCTGTCGGGTTCCATGCTGCAGCATTAACGCCCGCGCTTCATCCTTCTCCTCCAGAACCGCTCTGCACTCCTCGTCGAACCAATCGTTTCATCTCCGCTATACGTACCCGATAGTGCTCTCGGCTGCGTTGTTGATGGCTGCTTTGACTGTACTCCAGCAGTCCTCTAGAGGGGCCACATCGAACACACCCTCGTCCGGCAACGCTGCCTCGAGGTTCTGCGTGCATGCGGTGGCGACATCCGGTTGCTTCAGTCGCTCTAGATCGTACCGGGCGGCCGCCGGTACTGTACATTGTTAATAACGGAGAGTTTTGGGCGTAGTTTAACCATCACCAGGTAGTTATCATAGTCGATATCGCGCCACGATAGGTCCTGACGTCGATAATGTCGGAGAAGTGCCGTCCATCAATCAGAACGTGGTCGATTTGCGATTCCGTTTGTTGTGGTGATCTCCAGGTGTAACGATACGGGAGAAGGTGCTGGAAGAAGGTGCTACGAATGACCATGTTCTTGGAGGCGGCGAAGTCGATGAGGCGTAGGCCATTTTCGTTCGTCAGCTGGTGGGCGCTGAACTTTCTAATCGTCGGTCTGAATTGCTCCTCCTGGCCTACCTGAGCGTTTAAATCCCCTATGATAATCTTGATGTCGTGGTTTGGGCAGCGGTCGTACTCGCGTTCGAGCTGCGCGTAAAATGCGTCTTTATCATCATCAGTGCTTCCGGAGTGAGGGTTGTGCACGTTTATTATGCTGACGTTGAAGAATCGGCCCTTGATCCTCAACCTGCACATTCTTTCGTCGATCGGTCACCAACCGATCACGCGTCTCTGCATGTCGCCCATCACTATAAAAGCTGTTCCCAGCTCACGTGTGTTGCCGCAACTCTGGTAGATGGAATGATTACCTCTAAACGTTCGCACCATAGATCCTGTCCAACACACCTCCTGCAGCGCTAAGATTCCGAACCCGCGGTCCTTCAGTATATCGGCGAGTATGCGGGTGCTCCCGATGAAGTTGAGAGATCTGCAGTTCAACGTACCAAGCTTCCAATCGCAAGTCCCTTTTCATCGCAATTGGTATCGGTTCGCATTCTTCTCTTGTTGATTTTCCGGTGCTAGTCTTTTTTACGGCTGGCTCGCAGGGCCTGACACCAACCCACTAGCCCAGGGAGCTGGGCTTACCTTCCCGGAAGCTACGGGTTCTGCATTGGCATTTCCTCCAACTACAGTGCTAAATAGCTCGGCTCAAGCGCCAGTCTTCGCCGGGGGTGGTGTTTTTAATGGGCGCCCAGGAGATAATATTTTACCTGAGCTTCCACCCCACGATCTGCTCATCCTTTTTTTTTTTCAAATAAATAATATCAGTAGGTGTTCTTCAGTTATTCAATTTTTAATAGCTGAATAAGCAACTCTTAGGGTTTTCAAACCTATGTAGGATAAACTAAAAGAGCGTCAACTGAATAATTTCTGTTAAAGCTTTTGTACTAGTCTTTGAAAGTAATTGGAATACAGTCACGCAGGAGAATAAAAGATTGTTTAAGAAAAACTGTCTCTAGAATTTAAAAGTTTTAGAAAACGGCAAGAAGTTTCTTGTTTTTTTAGACTAACCAAAAAATATATGGATTTGTATGGATAAAATAAAAGGTGGAAGAATTTCTAGACATATCATTGTAAATTAGGGTGGCCCACAATCATAAAAAAAACATAAAATTCGAAAAGGGTCAAGTTTTTCTTCCTGAATCAGTTGTTCAACCAGAAGCTACGTTTAAAATTTGAGCGATATCTATTAAATTTAAGGGGACGCTTAACGAGCTTGAAGTCTGTATTGAAAAACGTGGCCAAATGCATGCAGAAATATTATGTTTATGATTTTGCCGCTAGTTGGCGCTGTAAGCGTTCAATTTCCAAGACCTTTGACATTCTTGTTTATTACTATATGCCAAAAAACATTTTTTTATATATTTTTATTATCGAGACTTTCAGCCCGAGGCTGGTTCGTCTCCGCAAAAAACTTTGTCGAAAACCGCAAAATGATCCGACGCCTTCGAAAAAAGTTATTCCCTAGGCAAAGTGAGGCGAAGCATTGAGATTTCATTATTGATATTATTCCTTTACGTGTACTGGAAAAACAAGAATTATGTTTCACCTGTGTAGGCCATCCTATTATAAATATTGAAAAGAAACTTTTATCAAATCTGTAGATTTTTCAAGATGTGAAAAGACGCACAAAATATAAACACAAGCTTAGTCTTGACACAGATTTTTTGCTGTGATGTTTTCTTGATAACTGACCAAACTAACTTGGGCGATTAGTTGGCAGTTTGATGTTCTATGAGTACTTCCACAGTTATTAACTGAAAACTTTTTTAACCAATGGCCAGTTTGCATGTGTACATAAGGCCGTCCCTTATTTTGCAAAAAATGGAAATGTTATAAGTTCGTTAGTGGAAAATGATCGTTTTAACTAAGAAATGATCGTGACAAAATTTGAAGTCCGTATCTCAAGGCTAAGTGGTCCCTCAATGGGCTTAAAGTTGTCAACAATTGTATGGAACCAAAAAACATGAAATTTTTTTGGCGTAAAAATACGCTATTCTTCTAAATCCAGTGAATTTTGGACCCTGAAGGGCCGAAAATGTGCTTAGAATTGCGATACTTTTACTCGTTTTTGAGTTATTGAACAAAATAGGGTAGGTTTCCTTCGGAATCTAAACAAATGGTCAAAAAATGCTGATTTTTCGGTTGTTTTTTTTGTCAATAACTCGGAAACGAGTAGAGATATTGCAAATCTACGCACATTTTTGGGCCCTCAGGGTCCTAAAATCACCGGTTTTAGTAGAATATCGTATTTTTTTTGTCGAAAAAAAAAATTCATGATTTTTTGGCCCCATACCATTTTTGACAACTTTAGGCCCCTTAAGGACAAACGTCATGAAATCCCGCTTCAACAGTGCACCAGAACTTAAAAAGCACAAATCTCTCGAAGCAAGTTTTAAAGAACAGTGCATTTTATTATTCTGTTCTTGCTCACTTGTAATACGCTTAAAATAAGAAGCTCAGGTACACTGGTTTTGTTTACGAAGATATTTGTGCCCTCGAAATCGTGAGTAGGTGTCAAAGTCGGCCATTGTGGCGGCCATTTTGGGATTCTAACAAGTCTGTCCTTAAGGGACCACGTAGCCTTGAGATACGGACTTCAAATTTTGACACGATCATTTCTTAGTTAAAACGATCATTTTACTAATGAGCTTATAACATTTCTATTTTTTGCAAAATAAGGGACGGTCTAGTGTACATCTTGTCTGCCCACTATGCACAAGGAAGTCAAAGAAATTTTTACGAAAAGTTCCTGAATCGACCGAGAATCGAACCCGTCACCCTCAGCATGGTCATGCTGACGTTATGTGGTGTTGCATTTAAAGGACTGTATAAAGAGAAACGTATTAAATGATGCTCAATTTTATTTTCTTAGTTACCGACTACGAAATCGTAGGGTTTAAAAAATGAGCTTTTTAACCTGACGTTTCGACACGGGCATAGCATCTTTCTCAGGAGAAACTGTAGTTGGGAGTCGTAATGTAAATGTATCTTTATAGCATTTTTGCTTGATTCCTTACATAAACATGACCATTTTCAAAATGTTTTATCTAACTGTAACTGTCGCTTATTGTGTCGTTTTTGGTACATGCTGTAAAGTAGGTGTGTATGTGTGTTTGTGTGTGTTTTTTTAATTACTGTTACTCACCTCCGAGACCTCGGTCTGGCAGCTCTCCACCGATTTGGTGAGCTCCTGCAGTTGCGTTCGGATCTCGCAGAGGGCGACCGTGGTCTCGAAGTGCCGGTCACCCCGCTGCAGATCGTCTAACTTGGCCGACAGATTCATGCTCATCACGCTGACCTGCTTCTGCAATCTGGTTCGGTTGAGAGATTGGTGGAAAATTGAGAGAAGAGAAGATCGAGGACGTTAGTATTCTTTTGGTTGAACAAATAAGTTAGTGTTAAGCTAAATTTGACTAAGGCGATTTCGACGGGATGGATGGATGGGATGGTTTTGAGAAAGTGGAAGGATTTCAAACGAAACAAATGATAATGAAACAAGAAACGTTGTGACTTTGATCAATAGATCTTTAAGAACGAAATTGTTCAAGTGGTTCGACAGAAAAGGGAAAACAGAATGATGACTGAGCAATTAGCGAGCGAAATAGATTCTACAAACTAGTATCAAACAGTGGGTCTAGCAATAAATGCAATTGAGTTCAACGTAGCAAATGGTTCCTGTCCTGGAGGTCATTTGCAGTGGTTGATGATGGCGGTTAAATATGTGATTCGAGCATAGCAAATTTTAATATACAATATTGGTGACTGACTAACAAGCGACTTTTTTTTTGTTTCGCAACTATGTTCATGGGGTGTTTCACCGTGAGAAACTGATAAATTGAGATACTGAGAGATTGTCTTCGTCGGATGGAAAACTTTTCTCCCTGGATGGTGACATTTTGTATCTTTTAATGAATAGAAAACTTTGCTGAAAAGTTTTCCACTCAGAAATGGAATGTTAACTACCTGTCATTTGGGGATGGGAGATGCTTTACACGTGTATACATAATGGGAAGGATGATGAAAGCAGTGGGTGGAGTAGTTCCCAAGTCAGGGCTGGCTTTAGGTGATGAGGTGTTTTATTGAGTAACACACTAGTAATGTACTTTTGATATGTTCGAAAATGGCACACATGTCCAAGGTAAACATGGTCCTAGGTTCGCTCACATTATCCCAATCGTTCTGGCCCGGGACTGACATGGGTGCGTAACCTTCATTGTTCCATTCAGCGATAGGAGACGAAAAAGTTGCTAACACTTTTGAGAACTAGCTCTGGGAGGAAACAATTTTACCATTTTGCCCGCAGCTGTCGAAATATATTAAAATTCATAGCTGCTCGTGGCAAGAGCGTCATGCCAGTTGTAATGATGCATCTACTCCTAAATACGGGATAGAGTCTCCTTTGACTGTGTTCGTAGGAAACCTGGGAAGGGAAAACTAGCTAGATGTACTTTTCCTCACTTCTGGAATACTTCACGAGCGCTGCCTGTTTGGTTGTTGAACTTTTCGGTCGTCGGAAAAGAAGGAAGAAGGATCAATTTTTGACTCTGTGTGTGCCAATGAAACTTGTGAGTGATTTACCGGTTTCGTCTTTTGCGTTTGACTTTTGCAATCTGGTCTAATGATGGAAGGGGGGTGGGGGAGGAAATTTTCTCGAGAAACAAGGGGGATCTAGCAAGGAAGATTGAAAGAGAGTGTCAGGCAAGCAAACTAGTTTCAAGTTGCTGCAGCGTTGAAAATAAACAGGAAATGAAAAATGAAATCATATGAATGGAAGAGGGACTTTCTAGTTTAGCTTTGTTGTACATATCTTAATCTTAATGATAAACTTTCTCACCTGTTGCTAAAATGTGCAAACACAATGCCTTTTGTCTTTAGAAAGGTTGGCGTTTGTCATGCTACTTTAAATAACGTATGGAAATAAATTAGATTTTTTTTTTTGCTTATTTCATTTTCATTTATTTAGTTCACATCAAATTCATGATAATACTGAATCAACAATTTGCCGCCATAATACTCGATTTGCAGCTGCAGCTCTCCATCCTCGGTCACGCCCAACACTCGTCAGATCACGCTCCTCCTGGTCCGCCCATCGTGCTCTCTGCGCTCCACGCCTTCTTGTACCAACCGGATGGTTAGCAAACACCAACTTTGCAGGGTTGTTGTCCGGCATTCTTGCAACATGCCCTGCCCACCGTATCCTTCCAGCTTTGGCCACTTTCTGGATACTGCGTTCGCCGTAAAGTGCAGTGAGCTCGTGGTTCATCCTTCTCCGCCACACACCGTTCTCCTGCACACCGCCGAAGATCGTCCTTAGCACCCGTCGCTCGAAAACTCCGAGTGCTTGCAGGTCCTCCTCGAGCATCGTCCATGTCTCGTGTCCGTAGAGAACCACCGGTCTTATTAACGTCTTGTACATGGTACATTTGGTGCGGGGGTGAATCTTTTTTGACCGCAGTTTCTTCTGGAGCCCATAGTAGGCACGACTTCCACTGATGATACGCCTTCGTATTTCACGGCTCACGTTATTGTCAGCCGTTAGCAAGGAACCGAGGTAGACGAATTCTTCTACCACCTCGAAAGTATCCCCGTCTATCGTAACATTGCTGCCAAGGCTTGTCCTGTCTCGCTCAGTTCCACCTACCAGCATGTACTTTGTCTTAGCCGCATTCACCACCAGTCCGACCTTTGCTGCTTCACGTTTCAGGCGGGTGTACTGTTCTGCCACCGTTCCAAATGTTCTGGCAATAATATCCATGTCATCCGCAAAACAGACAAATTGGCTGGATTTCGTGAAGATCGTACCCCGGCTGTTGAGCCCGGCTCGTCGCATAACACCTTCCAGGGCGATGTTGAATAGTAGGCAGGAAAGTCCATCACCTTGTCGTAGTCCCCGTCGAGATTCAAATGAACTGGATAGCTCACCCGAAATCCTTACGCTGTTCTGCACACCGTCCATCGTTGCTCTTATCAGTCTAGTCAGCTTCCCGGGAAAGCTGTTCTCGTCCATGATTTTCCATAGCTCTGTGCGGTCGATACTGTCGTATGCCGCTTTGAAGTCGATGAACAGGTGATGCGTTGGGACCTGGTATTCACGGCATTTCTGGAGGATTTGCCGTACGGTGAAGATCTGGTCCGTTGTCGACCGGCCGTCGATGAAACCGGCTTGGTAACTTCCCACGAACTCATTTACTTTAGGCGAAAGACGACGGAAGATGATCTGGGATAGCACTTTGTAGGCGGCATTCAAAACGGTGATCGCTCGAAAGTTCTCACACATTAACTTGTCGCCTTTCTTGTGGATGGGACAGATTATCCCTTCCTTCCACTCCTCCGGTAGCTGTTCGGTTTCCCAGATCTTGACTACTAACTGGTGCAGACAGGTGGCCAACTTCTCCGGGCCCATCTTGATGAGTTCTGCTGCGATACCGTCCTTACCAGCCGCTTTGTTGTTTTTGAGCTGGTGGATGGCATCCTTAACTTCCCTCAGCGTGGGAGTTGGTTCGTTCCCGTCCTCTGCTGCACCAACATAGTCATTTCCTCCGCTGCCTTGGTCCTCCGTGCCTACATTCTCTTCGCCATTCAGGTGCTCGTCAAAGTGCTGCTTCCACCTTTCGATCACCTCACGTTTGTCCGTCAGGAGGCTCCCTTCCTTATCCCTGCATATTTCGGCTTGCGGCACGTAGCCTTTGAGGGATACGTTGAGCTTCTGGTAGAACTTGCGTGTTTCCTGTGAACGGCACAGCAGTTCCATTTCCTCGCACTCCGCTTCTTCCAGGCGGCGCTTTTTCTCCCGGAAGAGACGGGTCTGCTGCTTCCGCTTCTGTCTGTATCGCTCCACATTCTGTCGGGTTCCATGCTGCAGCATTACCGCCCGCGCTGCATCCTTCTCCTCCAGAACCGCTCTGCACTCCTCGTCGAACCAATCGTTTCGTCGACTCCGTTCTACGTAGCCGATAGTGCTCTCGGCTGCGTTGTTGATGGCTGCTTTCACTGTACTCCAGCAGTCCTCTAGAGGGGCCACATCGAGCACACCCTCGTCCGGCAACGCTGCCTCGAGATTCTGCGCGTATGCGGTGGCGACATCCGGTTGCTTCAGTCGCTCTAGATCGTACCGGGGCGGCCGCCGGTAATGTACGTTGTTAATAACGGAGAGTTTTGGGCGCAGTTTAACCATCACCAGGTAGTGATCGGAGTCGATATTAGCGCCACGATAGGTCCTGACGTCGATAATGTCGGAGAAGTGCCGTCCATCAATCAGAACGTGGTCGATTTGCGATTCCGTTTGTTGTGGTGATCTCCAGGTGTAACGATACGGGAGGCTGTGCTGGAAGAAGGTGCTACGAATGGCCATGTTCTTGGAGGCGGCGAAATCGATGAGGCGTAGGCCATTTTCGTTCGTCAGCTGGTGGGCGCTGAACTTTCCAATCGTCGGTCTGAATTCCTCCTCCTGGCCTACCTGAGCGTTTAGATCCCCTATGATGATCTTGACGTCGTGGTTTGGGCAGCGGTCGTACTCGCGTTCGAGCTGCGCGTAAAATGCGTCTTTATCATCATCAGTGCTTCCGGAGTGAGGGCTGTGCACGTTTATTATGCTAATGTTGAAGAATCGGCCCTTGATCCTCAACCTGCACATTCTTTCGTCGATCGGCCACCAACCGATCACGCGCCTCTGCATGTCGCCCATCACTATAAAAGCTGTTCCCAGCTCACGTGTGTTGCCGCAACTCTGGTAGATGGTATGATTACCTCTAAACGTTCGCACCATAGATCCTGTCCAACACACCTCCTGCAGCGCTACGATTCCAAACCCGCGGTCCTTCAGTATATCGGCGAGTATGCGGGTGCTCCCGATGAAGTTGAGAGATCTGCAGTTCCACGTACCGAGCTTCCAATCGCAAGTCCCTTTTCGTCGCTGTGGTCGTCGCCATTGGTTTCGGTTCGCATTCTTCTCTTGTTGATTTTCCGGTGCTAGTCTTTTTTACGGCTGGCTCGCAGGGCCTGACACCAACCCACTAACCCAGGGAGCTGGGCTTACCTTCCCGGAAGCTACGGGTTCTGCATTGGCATTTCCTCCAACTACAGTGCTAAATAGCTAGGCTCGAGCGCCAGTCTTCGCCGGGGGTGGTGTTTTTAATGGGCGCCCAGGAGATAATATTTTACCTGAGCTTCCACCCCCATTTTTTGCTTAGTTCCCAGCTAAAATGCATTGAATGAGGTTCAACGATTTTTCGTGTTATGTTTTATCAAATGTTCAAATCCTTATAATAAAATTATTTTTATTTATCAATATTAACCTTCCGTAACACGCGCGGTTGGCTACCTGCATCAGCACCACGCTAATGCTGAGTAGAAAAAGCGAGATTTTTTCAACGTGTTGTACAAAATACAACAGCGCGATCGCTCGAGGGTTAATATGCCAATTGAAATTCGTGTTAAACTACATTATTGTAAAGGGGTGCTACACTTCTTCAAATTAAACCAAAACATCAAACGCTCCCAAGAATGCCATTCAAGATGCATCGAGTACAAGATTTTTCAGTTTGATGTTACCATAATTACACTTCATGTTAGCAAACATATGAACCAATATCTACCGATATTTTGTATTTTCTCTCTTAAACTTTCAAAACGTAAATATTGTAATTAACCCTCTAATACCCAAATTTTTTATTTTGATCTAAATATCATTTTTCGTCATCTAAAATCGATTTAAACATGTTTTGGAAGATGATTCTTTTCAATTCTCGATTTCGTGAATTTCAGTTTTTGATTTTTCTAATTTTTATTTTTTAACATCCCCACACTTTTATATTTTTCCTGGAAGCTAATTTGGGGTACGGATTTTTTGAGACGAAAACATTTTGAGATTTTATGACTATTGTTGAAATATTATTATTTAAAAAAAATTTCACAGAAAATTTTATTTTCAGTGTAATTTTAAGTAAAATAATTTTAGAGTGTATTCGATTCCGTTAAACTATTAAACAAGGATAGAATGATTTGGGAAAATTTTAAAATATGTTAATTGTAGCGATTCAATACAAAATAAACAATGACTTCTAAAAGGTGACTAAAACATCAATTTTTCAATGATTTTAAAAAAATGTAAATACGCTTTAAAATACACCAAAAACCATTTTGAGATATACAAAACAGTCCTAAATATCAGCCAAAAATATAAAAATTTTGATTTTCCACGAAACAAAAATTACAAAAATGCTCAAACTATACCCCTAAAGGCGGGATTGGGTATTAGAGGGTTAATTTGGAAAAATATGATAAATTAATATGGTGAATTAGGCGTTGGTTTCCCAGTTACTTATTGATATACAGAATATATACAATATGATCGGGACTGGAAAATTTTGCACTATTCAAATAATGTGTATCTAGGTGTAGCTTTTCGAATAATGCATAAAAATTCTCTAATTTTCACATTTAGTTGACTAACGATTACTCTATCATTGGTCCAGTTGGCAAGATGGGCCTATTATACATGAATTTGAAGCGATTCTGGCAAAATGCGTAGTTCTATCATAACCATTTAAAATCTGTATCATCACATCATCGGGTTCAATGAACCAAATAAACTTTGAAAAAGGTTTGACAAAACTTTAAGTTTTTATAGGTTAGAAAAATGAACGCGATTTATTTTTATTTTATGAAAAATACGAAAATTGGTCTACTTGCAACATTATTCATATTATTTTTTTCAATTTATTTGACGACTGTTTTGTTTTTGCCATTCAGAAAATATTAGCGTTCATTTCAATAAGATGTTTTTGAAGTGTACTAAAATTGCCATCTTGAATTTTGACACGTTGAAACTTTGTCTTTTTTTTATTATTAAAAAAATATTATAATGTTTTTCTTGGTTGTATGACAAAATGTCGAAGGTCAAAAGGTCAAAAGGTCAAAAGTTCGGAAGAAAATAAAAAACAACTAAGACAAAAAGTCGAAAGGTCTTGCATCTATTGAACTTTATGTTCTTTTAGCACATCCAAAGCTATTAAAGCTGGAGATTTATTAGCCGGCCGTTGAATTAATGTGTAATTATAAACAGGAAGTTGACAAAATTACCAGATCGGAACGGGCCAGAATGGCCTTGTGGGTATTTAAACGGACAGTGGAGGATTTTACGGTCATGCTAACATCATCATAACACCTTCTGAATCTGTTTGATTCTGGCTTTATTTATAATAATATATTTATATTAAACTTATATTGTCTAGGGATCCAAAATTCGACCGTTCATAACTGTAGAAGTACTCGTAGAAAACTAAGCTGAAAAACAAGCCCTGTTTTATTGGGAATGTTACGCCAAGAAGAAGAAGCCTTTGATCATTAGACCTTTTGTCCTAGTTATTTTTTTTTTCATTTCGGCCTTTCGACCATTCGGCCTTTTGTCCTAAAACTTAATTTTATTCGGTCCATTGAAACCGGTAACGTAACAGTTTGAAATTGACACACAAATAATTTTGTATTTTACTAATATCCCCTAACTTTATGCAAAATCATGCTTAAATTTGAACTGGATGAATTTACACAATATCCCTCCTAGTCTATTTTAAATTCCTTAATTTAAAAACTGGAAAAGTTCGAGAAAAAATCGGGAAAACCTCTGGAATTCATGTTAGTTATTGGGAGTTCCATCATAGACTCTCGGACGACTTCTAAAGTTTATACAATCCTCTAATGATATTAGGGTGAATAACGTTTAATTTGATTTTTGCCAGCGTGTACTGCGTTTTCGACGTTTTCACCATCAGTCCGACCTTTGCTGCTCCACGTTTCTACCACCATTCCAAATGTTCTGGCGATAAATTAGGTCGGATTTCGTGAAAATCGTGACCCAGCTTTTGAGCCCAGCTTGTCGCTTAACACATTCCAGGGCGATGTTAAACATCAGGCATGAGACTTCATCATCTTGTCGTAGTCCTCGGCGAGTTTTTTTTTACATCGTCCATCGTTGCTGAGCTCCTCGGCGCAGCCGTTCTCGTCCATGATTTTCCATAGCTTCCTGCGGTCGATGCGTTGGGACCTGGTATTTGCGACATTTTTGGGGGATTTGTCACTCGATGAAGATCTGGTCTGTTTCCGATGAAGCCGGCTTAATAACTTCCCACAGCTCATTCATTTTACGTGGACGATGAAAGATTATCTGTGGTGTTATTTTGCAGGCCGCATTCAGAATTCAGAATTGTGATCGGAATTTCTTATACTCCTACTTGTTATCTTTCTTGTAGATGGGGCAAACGATCCCTTCCTTTGACTCCTTCGGTAGCTGTTCGGTCTCCCAGATTAGGACTATTAGCCGGTGTAGGCAGGTAACCAACTTTTCCGGACTAGACGTGTGCGCCACCGCGCCGATGAGAAATCGGCGAGAAACGGCGTGCGGCTTCCCCAAGTTATCAAGAACCAAATAAACTATATTTTTTAAGGAGTGTTCTACCTATGCACTGATGGAAAAAGTTTATGGTTATGTTGTTTGAAGCCGATCCAGGAAGCATCGGCGTGTCGGCGTGGTAATCGGCGGCGGAGGCGTGAAAACCGCACGCCGATCGGCGTATCCCTTCTCAGAAAGACTACCATCATCTAAACCAGAAAATTTCTGCAGCAGCACAAAGCTGGAGGTCCACTTGCTGTAATCCAATCATTAGAAAGTAGTTAACTTTGTTCATAATTCGTAGACATTTTTTGGCATTGTAGATGGGTTACCATCGAGAGCCATACCGGAATTCCAGCGTAGCGGAAAAAATGAACGTTATACCCGAAAACTACAATCCCACGCAAGGAATCCTGGCCAGTCCTGCAAAATATCAGTCTCAGTGCCTGTTTTTCAGCCGAAAATGAATTACTGCGGCGGTCGTTTTCAGTTCCTCGATGTGAGAACTGACAGAGTCCGAGAGCTCCATTCGTGAGCGACTCAACAAGATCAATTCCCAGTCATCCGCACACTACTCATGCTGAAAAGCCATTCGTCTCAAGCGGTGGCTTGTAAGAGTGAGTGCCCCATTACCCCATATTAGGTTGTCCCAAAATTGCACATGGTGAAAAAGCTTGGGGGCTCACCCTGCAAATGATAGCTGAGGGTGTTAGAAACAAACTTTTGTATTACGGCAACTTTCAGAAATGACGTTTAGAGGTCGCCCCAGCGAGATTTTTGAAAAAAGGCCATTTTTCGTAATTAATTTCATACAAATAATTTTTACCGTACAAAAATTGGCAATACCCACTATTTTTATATTTTTTACAGCTTGATATGGATCCAAACTTATTGGGAAAAATAATTAACGACATGTTTTGAAAGTAACTTTTTGATACTAAATTTTTGAATTTACTAAAATTTATCATTTTTTGATATACTGTGCATTTTACCCATCATAAAAAGTATCTGAACCTAATGCTAATTTAAAACAATTTCCATAAAAAGATAGGAAATCTTATGAGGAAAAACTTTGCCGAAGTCAGCATTGCGTTTTTTCTATCCGTTTTAGAGTTATTCAGGATTTACTATTTGGTGAAATTTGAATTTTCAGGTATTTTTCTAAAAATGTCACATAAGAACTTCTTAAAAACACATACAAAGTAAAAAATCACGTATGCTCAACAAGTTTTTGTCTTGATTTATTAGGTTCAGATACTTGTTATGATGGGTAAAATGCACAATATATAAAAAAATGACAAATTTCAGTAAATTCAAAAATTCAGTATAAAAAAGTTACTTTCAAAACATGTCGTTAATTATTTTTCCCAAGAAGTTTGGATCCATATCAAGCTGTAAAAAATATAAAAATAGTGGGTATTGCCAATTTTTGTACGGTAAAAAATATTTGTATGAAATTTATTACGAAAAATGGCCATTTTTCAAATATCTCGCCGGGGCGACCTCTAAACATCATTTCTGAAAGTTGCCGTCATACAAAAGTTTGTTTCTAACACCCTTAGCTATCATTTGCAGGGTGAGCCCCCAAGCTTTTTGACCATGTGCAATTTTTGGGACAACCTACCCCATATGCTACCACGGGTAAAAACACTCAACTACAGAAAATTGATTGGAAATTTAGCCCTGCCAGTTCTCGTTTTCAGCACGCTGCGTGCGAGTGTGAGTACCTATTTCATTTCGCTCCCGTGTTGCTGATCGGAAAACAACATTGACAGGAAAACCAAAACGGAGAAAACGAAAAAAGCAAAATATCGCTATCATAAAGCACTGTCGAAATATTGCAGCACTGGTCTTGGCTAGAAAAATACGCCCAAACTAATACCTAATGAACCGCACCGATATCAAAGTGGAACAAAAATGACTCTTTCGCATCCGACGTTTTATGTTTAAAGAAAACATTTTTGATTTGTTGATTTTGATCGGCCATGTTCTTAGAGGCGGTCGAAACAATCAGTCGAAGGCCGTTCTAATTCGTCAGCTCATGGGCGCTGAACTTTCCAATTGTCGGTTTTAATTCTGCCTCCTGGCCAACCTGAGCGTTTAAGTCTCCTATGATGATCTTAACGTCGTGGTTTGGACAGCTATCGTACTGGTGCGTAGAATCCGTCCTTGTCATCATCACTGGTTCCGGTACAAAAAGTTACATTCAATTCATATTCTCTCAGTTCAGAAGCATGCTATTAAAAAACAGTGTACGGCTTGTAATTTTATCTACAAGGCATCGTACACAAATTACGTAACGCTATAGGAGGAGGGGGGAGTCTACACTGAGGATACTGATCGTATGATTTTCATAGTTTGCATCTTATGAATCAGTAATTTTTATTTTTTTCATCATTTCATAGTTCTCGTATGCTTTTCATACATTGAAAAGCGAAATCCATACGACTTGTCGTATGAAAAATCTCATAAGAAGCATCGTATGAAAATCATAAGATATGTTATGAAACACCATTGCTAAAAAACAACAAAACCTTTTATTGGCTTCTAACCACTTCAACTTCCGAAGCGTCGATGGGCGAATGAGTAAAGCACGCACTCGCTAACCTTGACGTTTCTGGTTCGATTCCAGGTTGCAATTTTTTTTAATTTGTGCAAAATATTTCATAGAAGTATGTATGATAGTCATACGACATAATTTCAGATTTCATACGTTATTTCATACGTTTTTTTTTTTTTTTTTACTTATTCGTTTATTTGGAAGGCTCGGGCGCCACTTGGGCATAACAGAGCCGAAATCATCTTTACATATTTTTTTATGTTGATTTTACATGTTGTTTTTTAAATTTATACTGACTTAATACTAGGTTAGTTTTGGGAGCCGAAGTACTCGCGGCTGTTTCGAGGTTAGGGATAACAAATATATAAAGTTGGAAAGGAGGGAATTAAGGGACTTATACTAAATTACTTGCTATCTTATACTAAAAACCTTGATGGGACCGACTGTCCTGATCTGAAACGGGACTAAACAGAAAGGGCTTTATCGGAAGACAACGACAAGAAGAGGACAAACGGAAAGGGGGGCAACGAAAGACAGGGAGCGAACAACAAAACCAAATTTCGGGCAACGAAAACAAGGAACGTACGAGATCAAATTCTGAGATCAACACGTTTCAAAAACTGGTAAATAAGATCCATGTACTCCAAATCAAGGCCTGCCAACACTTCTCTAACGGGTTTCTGTTGTTTTCCTCGGACCCGGAGAGTTTCATACAGCTCAGATCTGACTTCACGATGCTCATCGCATCCCCACACGACATGTTCGATATCCTGGTAAGCCACGCCGCAGACACAGAGATTGCTTTCCGAGAGCCCAATACGGAAGGTATGTGCGTTTAACAAATAGTGGTTGGACATCAGCCGACACATTACACGAATGAAATCGCGGCCTAAATCCAACCCTTTGAACCATGGCTTCTTCGATACCTGCGGAATGATGGAGTGCAACCATCTACCCATCTCTCCATCTCTCCATTTGTGTTGCCAGCTGATCAAGGTCTCCTGACGGGCTAATGCAAAAAATTCGTCGAAGGCAATTTGACGCTCGTAAATATCGCCTTCGCTAGCGCCCACCTTAGCCAGAGAGTCCGCTTTCTCATTACCCGGAATTGAGCAATGTGAAGGGACCCAAGCTATGGTGATGGTGTATGAGCGTTTGGACAAAGCACTCAAGACTTGGCGAATTCCATTCAGGAAGTACGCTGAGTGCTTCATCAGTTTCATTGACCGAACAGCCTCCAGAGAACTTAGACTGTCGGTAAAAATGAAGTAGTGCTCAGGTGGGAGAGTGCGAATGTACTCTAAGGTATAGTATATAGCCGCTAGCTCAGCAATGTATACCGAGCATGGCTTTTGAAGCATGAAGGTGGCGCTATGAAATTCGTTGTAGACACCGAAACCAGTCGAATCATCGGTTTTCGAACCATCTGTGAAGAACTGTCTGTCCCCGCTAACATGCCCGAACTTACTTGCAAAAATTTGTGGAATACACACGGAACGAAAAGATTCTGGTATTCCGGTGATCTCATCCTTCATGGACAGATCAAAATCCACAGAGGAACTGTCGAAGTCTGAGAAGTTATCACGATTGGTGTTAACCGGAGATGGGCTTACCTCCAACGTCATGTACCAGTAGTACACACTCATAAAACGAGTTTGAGGGTTCTGTGCAAGCAGCTTTTCGAAGTTTTCAATGACCAATGGATTCACAACCTCGCATCGGATGAGGAACCGGAACGATAACTCCGCAAAGCGGTCTGTCAGAGGCTGTACACCAGCAAGTACCTCTAAGCTCATAGTGTGAGTTGAGTTCATGCAACCTAACGCGATCCGAAGGCAACGGTACTGAACCCGTTGAATCTTCAGTAAGTGTGTTTTCGCCGCGGATTGAAAACAGAAGCTACCGTATTCTAAAACCGACAGAATGGTTGTTTGGTACAGCCTGATCAGATCTTCCGGGTGTGCTCCCCACCATGTTCCGGTAATAGTTCGCATAAAATTGATTCGCTTTTGGCATTTTTGTATCAGATACACAATGTGCTTCCCCCAGGTGCATTTAGAGTCGAACCAGAGACCAAGATATTGAGAAGACATGCTATGAGTGATTGTCTTACCCATCAGAACGAGCGGAAACTTAGCCGGTTTGTGTTTTTTAGAAAAGACAACCATCTCAGTTTTCTCCGGAGAGAACTCGATACCCAGCTTGAGAGCCCAAGTGGACAAATTGTCCAAAGTATCCTGTAATGGTCCTTGCAGATCAACTGCTATTGATCCCGTTATAGAAACAACACAGTCATCCGCAAGCTGTCTTAACGTGCAATTTTCCATGAGACAATCATCTATGTCTCTGACATAAAAATTGTAAAGAAGGGGGCTTAGACATGAACCCTGGGGGAGACCCATGTAACTAATTCGTGAAACTGTCAAGTCACCATGAGCAAATCTCATCTGCTTCTCAAACAGCAAATTATACAAAAAGTTGTTTAAAATTGGTGAAAGGCCACTTTCGTGGAGTTTGTCGGAAAGAACATCGACACAAACTGAATCAAAAGCCCCCTTAATATCCAAAAACACTGAGCCCATTTGCTGTTTTTGAGCAAAGGCAAGCTGAATTTCTGAAGAAAGTAACGCAAGACAGTCGTTCGTTCCTTTGCCTCTGCGGAAACCAAATTGTGTATCTGACAACATGCCCTTCGATTCAACCCATTTGTCCAGTCGAAAGAGAATCATCTTCTCCAACAACTTCCGTAGGCAAGACAACATCGCGATTGGACGGTACGAATTATGATCCGACGCGGGCTTCCCTGGTTTTTGAATAGCTATCACTCTCACTTGCCTCCAATCATCCGGAACGATGTTGTTATCCAGGAACTGATTGAACAAGTTCAACAAGCGCCTCTTAGCGACGTCGGGGAGGTTTTTAAGCAAGTTGAACTTGATGCGATCCATCCCTGGAGCAGAATTGTTACATGAAAGGAGAGCAAGTGAGAATTCCACCATCGAAAACGGTCTATCCATGTCATCCCTATCTTCGGAAACGTTACGAATTATTCGCTCCACGGGTACGGAATCTGGACAAACTTTTTTTGCGAACTTGAGAATCCACCGGGGAGAGCTTTCCCTATCCTCGTTAACCGACGACGCGTTACGCATTCTTCTCCCGACGTTCCAAAGAGTTTTCATCGAAGTCTCGCGCGACAAGCCCTCGACGAAGCGACGCCAATAACCGCTTTTCTTCGCCTTGATCAAGTTCTTAAACTTGCGTTCAAGGGAAGCGTACCGCTCAAAGTTTTCGACCGTACCGCGTTTACGAAACTCTTTAAACGCCGCGGATTTCTCGCGATAGATTTCTGTACACTCACTGTCCCACCATGGATTGGGGGGTTTCCTACGAACCGACGGACCTGGTACTGGCCGACGTTGTGCCTGAAGCGCGCTACCGATGATCAGTTCTGAGAGAAACTGATACTCTTCCCGCGGTGGAAGGACTTCTACAGATTGCACACCGTCGATGATTGCTTCCGCGTACTTCCCCCAGTCAATGTGTTTCGTGAGGTCATAGGTGATGTCAATAGATGGAGGCTGATGTGGGCCATTGGAAATAGAAACAACGATCGGCAGATGATCACTACCATGGGGATCCTGGATAACCCTCCATGTGCACTCCAGCGATAGTGAGCTCGAACAGATTGAGAGGTCTAATCGGCTGTCTCTAGGACTGCCATCTTTAGCTGGAGGTGCCACTCGCGTAACTTCCCCAGTGTTCAAAATTGTCATGTTGAAGTCGTCGCAGAGGTCATATATCAAAGATGAACGGCTATCATCGTACAGTTCCCCCCAGCCTGTACCATGGGAGTTAAAGTCTCCCATCAGCAGCCGTGGCTCAGGCATAACCGAGCAGATGTGAGCGAGATCTCTGCGAGATATCGCAGTTCTCGGTGGAAGATAAATGGAGGCGAAACTTAGGCTTCTCCCCCGGATAGTCACTGCACATGCGACGGCTTCAATGCCTGTCATCGGGTGTAAATCGACTCTATAAAATGAGTGCTGCTTTTTGATCCCTAAAAGCACCCCTCCATACGAGTCGGATCGATCAAGGCGGATGATATTGAAATCGGTAAAAGGTAGGGTCACATCAGGTGTCAGCCATGTTTCGGAGAGCGCAAAAACATCGCATTGTAAATTGCTAAGTAAAAATTTAAAAACGTCTAATTTCGGTACTATACTACGACAGTTCCAGTGTAGCACAGAAATCATATCTTCGACCTCGGGGGTTAAATTAGCCATCGAAAGATACGATTGTCGCAAGAAGAGGCATTTTAGAAGCCAGCTGCTTCAAAAGAGGGGACACACAAGGAAGAAGTCCTTTAATAATGTTCTTCACTGAGTCGGGAGCATTGAAGAAGTTCAGAATGATGTCTACGATGCCAGACAGCGTAAACATCGGAGCACCAAGGGGATGTTCCTGGTTCTCTGAATGCTGTCCCTCTGGCTGAGAAGTCGAAAAAATTGGAACATCTGGGATTTTTGATGTTCCTGGGAGCGAAGGAAAGTCCCGTTCATCTTGGATTTTGAATCCAGGAGGTGAACGTTTGGTGCCTTTCTTAACACTCCTAGAATTTGTCACGGTGGGTTGGGGGTCACTGCTAGGCAGATTCCGAGGTTTTTTGGTTGGTCTCTGGAGCCTCATCCGTTTCCTCGTTTCACCTTTGAAAACAAAGGGAACCCCGTCTCCAACCTCAGAGTCAGAGCCCTGATCATCGAGAGACAAAGACGAGTAGATGTTGCGTGATTCAACGACCGGAGCAGCTTTCTTCAGCATCTCGGCGTAGCTTCGCCTTGAACGCTGCTGCAACGACCGTTTTTGATGTTGTTTTTGCTGTATGTACTTCGGGCAGACATTGAGATCATGTGGACGGTCACTGCCACAATAAACACACTTGGGCGGCGTTTTACACGCACCGTCCACATGTCTCTCCCCGCATGTTGCACAGCGAGGTTTGTTGCCGCAGTACTGGGCAGTGTGGCCCAGCTGCTTGCAATTGGTGCAGTTCATAACCTTTGGTACATACAGCCGCACAGGTAGCCGAAGTTTGCCAATCACCAGCAGGTCTGGTAATGCTGATCCGGAGAAGGTCACACAAAACTCATCCGATGGTGTGTAAACCTTTTTCTCGCCCTCCTGGCAGACCGAATGCAGTTGCCGGCAGTCCAGTATCTGGACAGGAGGAAGAGAAGGGTTCTTGAAGCGACCACAGCCTTGCATGATCGTTTCGCAGGTCAAAGATCCTTCGGCGACCTTCCCCGAGATCTCGACCTGATGGCTTGGAATGTAAACGAAATATTCAAGTGTGAAGAGCTCATAGGCCACAATCTCATTAGCCTGCTTTCGGTCACCAACCGAAACCCGAAGCTTTCCTGTACCAACCATGTCAATGGCGATAACAGAAGAAAACCGCTTTGTCAAGTCCTTGCTAATCTGAACGGTGTTCAAACGTTTGCCTTTGGGTCGGAAGAAAACAACATATGGCCCGCCAAAGTCGGGTGGGTAGGCCTTGAGGCGGGGGGACGTCGAAACAGATTTACTGTTGGTGTCCATTGCAGAAGCGTCAGGGTGAAGGGAGACAAAGGGATTAGCATTTACATCGCCATGTTGGCTCGAGCAATCCGATGCCAATAATGTAGCTTCGTTAATGCGGTACGACGTACCCCCGCCATCTTCATCATCGCCCATTGTGGTAGCTAACTACCACCACGGGGCACTCAAAAATTAACACTATCACGGGGACGAGGAATAATCGAAAAACAAGGGACAAAAATAACGCTACAGGAAAAGTGAGAAAAAAATGCTTATATACCAAATTAAATCTAATCAAAGAGTCAGTGGAGAGGGGGAACAACGAAGGGTAACTTTATGTACTTATCTTTGTGCACTCTGTATAGCCACAGGCTCGACGACGACAGCGATCGGATCGCCCGCACTGGGAAGAGGCGAGCTGCTGCTGAGCGCCCGTCACGCTCTCTGCTCTTCTCTCGGTGGGCTGCTGCTGTCGACGACGATGAGCTTGGGTACTCACTGGAAGAACCCGATCACGGCCGCGCGAGCGGCGTGGTATGCGGGGGGTGCTGCACTGCTGTGCTCAATAATCGGTCAATCCGCCACGTGATACAATAAAAACGTGAAATTTTCTCAAACTAACTGAACTTTTGCGGCAAAAATAGTGGCCTAGCCAACCGCACTCGTCCCACTAGGGATAACCACTTAAACACTTGATCACTCGGAAAACTAGCGCTTTGGAAATTAGCTACCGAACTGGGAATATCTGGAGACAAACCGGACGAACGAAAAGTTGCGACTGTCTCACACGAACGCTCGCCAAAGAGTGATTATTTCATACGTTATCGGTATGGATTTCATACGTGAGTGTTATGAAATTTATACAGTAACAGTATGACAATAATAGTTGGTGCTTTGAATTCAAAATCATAGTTCGTAACTATGATTTTCGCAAGAAATTCTTGTGGCAAAAAATCATAGTTGATTCGTATGATTTTCGGAGTTGCAGTATCCTCAGTGTAGCTTAGCGTTACGAGCCATACAAAACATTGTTGGATTTCATACAAAAAGTGTTACAAAAGGGAGAGGGAGACTGAAATCGCCGATTTTAGCATTACGTAATTTGTGTACCATGCCCAAGTTTGTCGAATCAAATAAGGGTCGCACACGCATACGAAAGCCGTGAGAGAGCTATCAAGCACCTCTCCACGGAATGAGCGTCATTTACACGATTCTCTTGACGTGGCAAGTGCCATTATGTCCTTAAGGACAGACATGTTAGAATCCCAAAATGGCCGCCACAATGGCCGACTTTGGCACCTACTCACGATTTCGAGGGCACAAATCTCTTCGTAAACAAAACCAGCAAACTTTAGCTTCTCATTTTAAGCTTATTACGAGTGAGCAAGAACAGAATGATTAAACGATGTGTTGTTTGAAGCTTGCGTCAAGAGATTTGTGTTTCTGAAGTTCTGATGCACTGATGAAGCGGAATGTCAAGACGTTTGTCCTTCAAATAGAAGATCACCAAAAGCGTGAATGTAGCTAGTCTGTCGTTACTGGAGTAGCATCTATAGATTACTGCACGAATTTAGTCTGCCCTGCTTACTCTCGCACGAATTTTGACGTTTGAGCGGTGTCGGCACCTCTCAAACGTCAAATTTTCAGTGAGAGTAAGCAGGCCAGCATAAATTCGTGCAGTGGACCATGGGTGGTCAATCAAAGCAAGCTAAGCTAAGCAAACTTGTAGGTAAAATTACAAGCTAACTAAAAATTCTCCATATACTGTTTAAGCATGCTTTCCGCAGTTCAGATTGTAGCAACTTTTTGCAAGCGAGTATTTTCGTCCCTTGATTTATTGCGCATTTCCCACCCCTTTGAACCCCTTTCGTAGTTAGTTTAGTTAGTATAAGTGTGGAATCGTGAATGAATTTTGCATTGAATAGTGTCATTGTCGTGTCGCAAAAGGCACTGAAACAATTCGATGCAATATCGCAGTTTTATTCACGATCCCGCACTTATAATTATTGCGAGAGGGGTCCAGTAGGGTGGGAAATGCACAATATATTGTTTTGGAGGTTAACATGTATTTACAGCACCAAATACAGAATTTGGTTGAAACATCTTTCGTTGTCAGCAAACTGTTGTGATCCAGCAAGAAGCAAATGAGCTTACGTAGGGCACTTATCGGTATAACTTGGAATTTTGAACACGGCTAGATACTATACGTAGGGTCTGGGACCATTTGGGCAGGAGCACCTATTTTGGGCACTTGCTGCTACAACTCAGTCAATTTCAAACCGAATGACTTGAATTTTTGTACATGGCTAGATACTGTGCCTAGCTGATCGTTTCTCAAAAATCAAGTCAATCGGCTGAAAATTGACTGAGTTATAGCAGCAAGTGCCCAAAATAGGTGCTCCTGCCCAAATGTTCCCAGACCCTATCTCAGCGCGTTCCAAAAATGTTGTGTCAATTGGTTCAACATTGGCTAAGTTATAGCAAAATAACTCCAAAATAGGAGCCCTGCCGAGATGGTTCCACTTCCCTATGAGATTACAAACGATGGATATAGAAAAGATCTTTGGTAACGTCATGCAGTTTTGTCAATCTCTTTGAATTATTACTACAAATGTCTTCCTATGGACAATATTTCAACATTTTTGAGTACCAAAACATCATGCAAACAGACGAAACAGTCGTGATGGACTAGTCGCTCCACCATCAGAAAGAGATTATAGATGATGATGCCAAACTGGTGAATTTGTTTAAAGACTCAGAAATATAGATAGTAATACACAGTAGCTACCAACTTGAATTGATAAACTACAAGAGAGCAAAAGAAGACAAATCGAAGCAGAAAGACTCTGTGATTTTTTCCTTTCAATTCCCGCTTCTTTAAGCAACATTCATTCATATTGATTGCTTTCCGTCCAAATTGAGCTGATAATTTGTAGCTCTGTTTGTTTGCGTTCGCGTTCAGTCTGATTTTCTCATTGACTGAACATGTCTGCGCCACTGGCGACACGAGGCGACTGAATCGTAAAGGGAAAAAGAAATACTCGGAAATTATACTAATAGAAGTAAGGTTGGCATCTGTAAGGAAATATAGGAATCAGAAATGGAGTGGAAAATTTCTCTTGGAAAGGACTGGATTCAGGAATCGATATTCGGTATATTCTAGTTGTAACACACGGCTTCGGTTACTTACCCGTAAGAAATATCACCGTACGACATTGTGAATTAGTTTACTTTACTATTTCCTTCTTCCTTCTTATAATAAATGATTACTGTTCTATCCAGGATTGAATCCTGTATTTTGCTATATTGTGTTTTACTTCACTCGTGAATCAGCGCGTTGTATCTATATAGTCTTTTGAGGGGACCCCCGGGGGATCGAACCGAAAATGGTCGTTTTAGAGATCAGGTTTTGTTTTTGGGGGGAACTCAACGCAGCATGAGAGCTTGAAAGGAACTTTCTATTTCTCGATTGGCTTTCGATTTGGTGAGTTTTTTTTTCTTTTTCAATGATTTTGTGTCTCTGTCTCTCTCCTTAATGATTTTTTTTCTATGATTCTCTCTGTACTACGATGAAGGGGGTTTTCTGGTTTCTACTTGCACCGTTATTGCGAATGTTATGTTTTTCTTGTTTTGGATCACTTATTTACTGAGAAAATCATTGTTTTCTCCTCGATGCATTATTACCGCTATACGAAGCTATAACAGAGAGAAAAGGTTCCAATCAATGGGGTTGGCTGAGGGTATGTTCGAGGTTAAAGGGTTTACGGTAGCGGGAAAAATAATCATCAATATCTCGAAAATATCTCTTCTATCTCACTGGTTGTGCAATCGTCACGCTCTAGGTGTTGTGTTTTTGGGGATTGCCACCCACCCAATACACGGAACATTATCTAACACACCATCTGAATCGCAACGAACATTGCCAAATTGCCAAAAATACGAAAGCTTACATTCGTACTTTCCCAATCGATTACCGGCTTTTCTTCTAATGAGTTGGGCTACAACACGATGGACGCTCGGTAAACTATTATAAGTGTAACACATAAACTATTATAAGTGTAACACATATGATTTTATGTTATTGGCATGAAGAGAATTGTTGGTTTGGCGTTGATTGAAGAAAATTATATTGTAATTATAATAAATTATAGTTATGATTCAATGGTTTCAAAACTTACTAGTCGGACGCTGGAAAGCGTTAGAACCTCTAAATGACACTTTATATATCACAATAGATCAAATATTGGTCGAATTGGTATATTTCCGAAACAAAGAAAACAAAAGAAGACATGAAAATTTCGGAGCGCAAAATATGTAAGAATGTTAATAAAAGAAAGGTTAATGATAAAAATTCAGTTTTACTTTACATATCACACGTTTCATCTGTGACACATTATTTCCACATGGAAACCCACATTTTTGCAGACCAGACTACTCCAAAAGCTTTCAAGATGCTGGACGTTGTAGTGTCAACCATATTAATTGAGCAAAATGAATCGATTGTCATATAATGATTTTTATCTGACACATGCAAATTGATCATCTTTTAACTAATTCTGCTGATGCAGAGCATTATGCCAAATACGCAGGCAAATAGACGTAACACTAAGAACAATTCGACACTGATTTTTCATTTGGGCCTAACTGACACTTTCGAGTTCTCTTCATCGATCCTCTCTTTTTGTTATCACAGAATGTGTATTGCGTTTTCCAAAGATTTCTTGGTTGAAATGCGAAGAAGACGACTATATGTTGCTATAGAAACAAAGAGAATAATGATTTTGTTTGTTTTGATTAAGTTATTAGCGAAAGAGAGAGTCGACGAAGAGAAATCGATCAAGTCAGTTAGGCCCTTATGAAAAATCATTGTCTAATTATCTATCAACTCCATTATACAGTTCACACTACCTGTTGGACACGTTTTCCGATGTGCAATAACATTATCAGAAGGTGCATGTGTTAAATGTCAAAAGAAAATAAAAACGATGCGCGCACCTCCGATTGTGAAGACCACAACTATGAAGATTTAAAATGATCGTTAAAAGCGTAGTCGATGTAAATGTTGTCAGTGTTACGTCTGTTTGCCTGTGTCTCATTTACTTCTTCTGTGGCATACACCATGAAGGTTGAGCGATTGCTTTTATTAGATAGTTTTTACCAAATGCAAAGATAAAATATCAAACTCTCATCGTGGTAATATGTAACATGTTACACTTCAAGGTGCTGTTCACTTATATTTATGGAAGAAGCCCATGTTTTTGATGAACAGGCTCCATCATTCACCCCATTTATGGAACATATTTCTTGAACTCCCATGCCTCGGTGGTAGTCGTGCTCATATCAGCCAGTTTCCACGTCTCTGCATTGCTCAGTCGAAAGGCCGATTTTTCTCGTTCATTTGCGAAAAACGTGGTCCCATTTTTCCCCGGCTACTGTTGTAACAAAGGATGAGTTGAATATAAAAGTAGCACAGGGACCAGCAGTCACAAGAAATATAGAACACAACGGCGCGGCGGCGGTAACCGGGACAGGTTAGCTAGCAACAATGACATTCCAGAGGACCTTTGTGCGCTGCTGTCCTCTTGCCATCGTCGTTGGAGTCCATTTTTCTCCTCAGCAACATTTGTACACGGTGGTGAACGGACATTCTTGTAGTGACCCACTCATGGATGATGGCAGCCGAGCGCACGTTTGCAAAGTGTTGCCGTTTTTGGCGGTGCAAAATGTGCGTCCCTAGCGATTGCCAGAAGCGACCGTCATCATCCGCCGTGGTCACCATCACGACGACGACGACGACACGAGACGAGGGTCTGTCCGTCCATCCAGCGTCCGTCCGTTTGATGCGCATTGTCCCGTCTGTCTGTTTTACTTCGAAGGAGATTGCTTCTGCTGGCTTGGCCAGGACACAAAAGACTGACGAACGAATGGATGACAGCGGTTTGAGCTCTTATCACACTTTTGCCAGCCATTTTTTTTTTTGCTTTTTTGCGCTCTGAGATTGCAACCAAATTCCGCGTGATATTAAAACACAAATCGTTTGTTTTTCTTCCGACGCTGTTTTCTACACCCGCAGCTTGGAGAACTTCGTAGAAGGACGACAATTTGATGTCCTTTGTTGCACTTTATGAAGTAGAATTTTAATTTGCTTTGTGCTTTCAGGGGAAGCAATATTTGAAATTGAGCTCGAATAGGTATTGGACTTTCATATTATGTCTTCAAGATCAGCTCTATTCGTGATTTATTGTTCAATTTTGTTATTATTATTATTATAGAGTTTTGGCACTTCTCAGCAAAAATTGCTGGAAACTTTCACCTACCCCGGGCAATCGGAATGCCAAAGGGGATTAGGCTCTGTGGATCTCATTAGCCGGTTTTTTAGCTTATCCTAATGAGTCTGCTTTTGGATGTACTTTCAGTTGTGATGATTCAGGAACCGCCTAACTATACTACAGGTTCCAAGAATCACCGCTTTCAGGATGCTGTTCAGGTCCTTCTTCAATTCCAGCTCGTCTAGGGACCTCAGGAGAGATTTAGGGACAACTCCGGTTGCCGAGAGGACAACCGGAACTATACGGACGTCCTCCAGGTGCCACATCTGCTTCAACTCCTCCGCTAGGTCGTGGTACTTGGTTATCTTGCCGGAGAACGTTGATTGGACATTATGGTCTAACGGTACAGCGATGTCGATGAGAGTTACTCGCTTCATCCTTTTGTCGAAAACCACAATGTCAGGCCGGTTGGCACGAATGAGGACGTCCGTAATGATCTCGCGATCCCAGTACAGCTTTATGCAACTATTTTCCAGAACCGGGTCCGGCTGGTACTTGTAGTAGGGTACAAATCTGTCGACCAAGTTGTGCTTTAAAGCAAGCTGTTGGTGCACAATCTTGGCAACTTCGTTGTGACGATCGAGGTAAGCTGATCCAGCTAACACTGAACAGCCTGCAACGACATGCTCGATCGTTTCCCCTACTGAATTACACTTCCTACAACGGTCCTCCACGTCCTCGTGCAATATGTACCGCCGATAGTTCTTCGTCGCAATTACCCGGTCCTGGATGGCTACCATGAAACCTTCTGTTTCTGAGAACAGGTCACCCCGCACCAGCCACGCGTTTGACGCCGCCTTATCGATGTGCTCGAGTTCCAGTTGATGGGGGTGTGTCCCATGCAACTCCTTTTGCTTCCACGTTACGATCATCTCGTCGACGGTCTTGATGTCGCAGTTCAGCTGATAATCCTCCTGCGCCAGATGCAGGGCGCTGTAACCGTGGTCAGCTTCACATACAGTGCGGTACATTTCGTGACGGTTCTGGCTTTCTACGAAATATGCCCGCAGCTGCTGGATCTGGGAGACACATAGTGCCTGGATATCGGTGACGCCTCTTCCTCCTACTGCGCGTGGCAGGGTGACTCTCTCAATGGACGACTTTGGATGGCGCATGCGGTGCTTGGTGAACGCCACTCGTACTGCTCGTTCTAACGCCTCGAGGTCAGTCTTGGTCCACTTTACCACCCCAAAGCTGTAGGTCAACAGGGGCACAGCAAACGTGTTGATCGCCTTCACCTTGTTGCCGGCTGACAGAAAGCTCCTCAGAACACAGTTGACACGATGCAAGAACTTGTCCTGCAGTTCCTTCTTGATCGCTGTGTGGCGAATACCTCTAAGTTGCAGGAAGCCGAGGTACTTGTACACTTCGCCTTCAACCATATTCCGAATCTCCTCCTGTTCGTTGACGCGGAAACAGCTGGCGTCCACTACTTGACCCCGGCGAAGATGGACTGACCGACATTTGTCAATTCCAAACTCCATCCGGATGTCGTTGCTGAACACCGTCACAAGCTGCAACAGTTGATGCAGCCTCTGTACTGATTCCGCAAACAGCTTCAGGTCGTCCATAAAGAAGGTGTGGGTTATTCTTGTACTCCTTCCCCCACTTTTCAGTTGGTAGCCATAGTTGCATTGGTTGAGTGCTCTGCTGAGGGGGTTCATTGCAAGGCAGAACCATAGCGGACTGAAGGTATCGCCTTGAAATATACCCCTCCTGATGCTGAGAGTTCTGGACCGCAACACAGCTGTTCCGTCGGTGATTTGTAGGGACGTGCTCCACATCCCCATCGCGTGTTGCATCAGCCTGATGACGTTCCCGTCTACCTTGTACAACTGCAGCACCTTAAGAAGGTACGAGTGCGGCACTGAGTCGTACGCCTTCTTGTAGTCGATGTACGCCATGCTCAGGTTCCTCTGCTTATCGGTGGCTTGACCCACAATGACTGCATCTATAATGACCTGATCTTTGCAGCCTTGCGTGTTTTTGCGACACCCTTTTTGTTCTTCGGTCATCACGTTGTTGGCATCGCAGTGGGTTTGTATCCTCCTCGCTATCACCGACGACAGCACTTTGTACAGACTCGAAAGACACGTTATTGGTCTGTACTTGCTGGGTCAGCTGTGTTTTGGTCCTTCGGCAGAAGATAAGTGATACCCCTGGTAATGAACTCTGGTAGCTGCGTGGGGTCTTCTAGCACCATGTTGAAGCATTCCGCCATCCGCCCGTGGATCGTCGTGAGCTTTTTATACCAAAAATTGTGCACGAAATCGGGTCCTGGTGCAGCCCAATTTCTGGTATACCGGGTAGCCTCGCGTATATCCTGAGCGGTTACTACGACCGCGGTCATGTCTCCAACTCCATCACACTGTCGCTCTTCTTCTGCCAACCACATCCCATCGTCGCTGTGCTGGACAGGGTTCTCCCATAGATTGGCCCAGAACTGTGTGACTTCGCCAATCTCCGGAAGGCCTTCTCCATAGTCAGGCTTGTCGTTTCGGATGCAGTTGTAGAACTCTCTTTCGTTAATGTTGAACATCCGGTTTTGTTCCTTCCGCTTCGAACATTCTCCATAACGCCGCAGTCGTTTCGCAAGAGCACTCAACCGCTGTACATGGGTGTCGAGGATCTCCGTAATGTTGACTTCTGTGAGATCTTGGAGTTCTGCGGGCTTCACAATTTCAGCAACATAACGAACTAGCCTCGTTGATCGATTCCCCTGCTTGTACTGTGTTAATCGACCAATCTTGGTCCGCAATGTGGCGATCCGGTTCTCCAAACGTCGCATCCACGCGGGTTTCTGTGTGCTGGGGCGTGTGCGACCTTCACCGTCGCCTTGCGGGCGCGTTCGCAGTCCCAGCGTCTTGACAACAGCCACCGCAGCTGAATACACCGTAAACTGCAGATCCTCAAGGTGCTGTACGGTCTCCAAGTACTGTGGCAAAATATCCTGGTTTAGGATGCTTACTGCACTTGTTAACCGATAGGAATTCCGCAGCTTTGGTATTCGGTGCCGGGACATGGGGTCTGTCCCACGGAACTGCGTGACTGCTGTGGCCATGTGGAGCGCTAGTTCGTCTCGTAGTTGCTGTCGTTGCATATCCGCTGTTGGTCCTGGAGCAGTGGGTGCAGTCGTATCACGACTCTCACTCGCGTTCGATGCATCCAGCCCGTCAGAACTCCTTCTCGACGTATCGCTTGATCTTGTCCTCTCCTCTCCCAATTCCCTCTGCGCTTCCAGCTTGATGCACTCCACTTCTGCAGCTGTGAGCATATTATGAGACATAATTGCTCGCTGTCGTGTGTACAGCTTGTTCAAGTCAAGCTGGTTCGCAAAGCGAGGGAATCTCTCGTTGAACATTTCCAGCATCCCTGATCTGCCGGACGTGTCCGTCTCCATCCTCGTTATTATTATTATTATTATTATTATTATTATTATTATTATTATTATTATTATTATTATTATTATTATTATTATTATTATTATTATTATTATTATTATTATTATTATTATTATTATAGAGTTTTGGCACTTCTCAGCAAAAATTGCTGGAAACATTCACCTACCCCGGGCAATCGGATTGCCAAAGGGGATTAGGCTCTGTGGATCTCATTAGCCGGTGTTATACTTATCCTAATGGGTCTGCTTCGGATTTCAGTTGTGGAGAATCACCGCTTTCAAGATGCTGTTCAGGTCCTTCTTCAGTTCCAGCTCGTCTAGGGACCTCAGGAGAGATTTAGGGACAACTCCGATTGCCAACAGGACAACCGGAACTATACGGACGTCCTCCAAGTGCCACATCTGCTTCAATTCCTCCGCTAGGTTGTGGTACTTGGTTATCTTGCCGGAGAACGTTCATTGGACATTATGGTCTAACGGTACAGCGATGTCGATGAGGGTTACCCGCTTCATCCTTTTGTCGTAAACCACAATGTCGGGCCGGTTGGCACGAATGAGGACGTCCGTAATGATCTCGCGATCCCAGTACAGCTTTATGCAACTATTTTCCAGAACCGGGTCCGGCTGGTACTTGTAGTAGGGTACAAATCTGTCGACCAAGTTGTGCTTTAAAGCAAGCTGTTGGTGCACAATCTTGGCAACCTACGATTTAAACGGCTACGCAGTCTTGTAATTTGGGAAAACGAGGTTTATTATTTGCCCGACGTTTCGACACTGGGGTTTTGTGTCATCTTCAGGGGTAATTAATTTTTCGTTTTGGGTCTTATGTTTCGTCTAACTGTAACTGTCTTGTCGAGTTGTTGTTGGTACATGACTTATTTGGTTTATCTAGTTTTGCAACGGACTGTACGCGTTTGGCGCAAATCAACTTCTAACAACCCCCCCACATATAATTATATATAATTATATGTGGGGGGGTTGTTAGAAGTTGATTTGCGCCAAACGCGTACAGTCCGTTGCAAAACTAGATAAACCAAATAAGTCATGTACCAACAACAACTCGACAAGACAGTTACAGTTAGACGAAACATAAGACCAAAAACGAAAAATTTATTACCCCTGAAGATGACACAAAACCCCAGTGTCGAAACGTCGGGCAAATAATAAACCTCGTTTTCCCAAATTACAAGACTGCGTAGCCGTTTAAATCGTAGATTAAAACCCTCAGTCGATCCTCCAGAAGAGAGAATCTTGGCAACTTCGTTGCGACGATCGAGGTAGGCAGATCCAGCTAACACTGAACAGCCTGCAACGACATGCTCGATCGTTTCTCCTACTGAATTGCACTTCCTGCAGCGGTCCTCCACGTCTTCGTGCAATATGTACCGCCGATAGTTCTTCGTCGCATTTACCGTGTCATGGATGTCTACCATCAAACCTTCTGTTTCTGAGAAGAGGTCACCCCGCACCAGCCACGCGTGCGACGCCGCCTTATCGATGTGCTCGAGCTCCAATTGATGGGGGTGCGTCCCATGCAACTCCTTCTGCTTCCACGCTACGATCATCTCGTCAACGGTCTTGATGTCACAGTTCAGCTGGTAATCCTCCTGCGCCAGATGCAGGGCGCTGTAACCGTGGTCAGCTTCACATACAGTGCGATACATTTTGAAATAAACGACTAGCTCAGCGGTCGGGTCGGCTCTACCTTACTCGAAATACTCACCGATACCTAAGTGGACCAACACAACGACAGAAGACGGACAAGCATGCATCCTAGGGCTCAGCAATTTATAAATAAAAAGAAGCTTGGCTTCATTTTAATAATTTTCTTTTATTTAAACATAAAAAGAGGAAAGGAAGGGTGTGGGAGGGGAAAATGGAAAAAGGTAACGTTGCGGCCGTTCAGGTTCGGTTGGGGCCCATGCAGATGATGATGACGTAGAGAGAGAGAGACAGAGCGTTTGGTGGCATACCTTATGTGACGGGATACCGGGTGCAGAGGTGCTCACGGAAGGGAGAAACCACATTGGTCCCCACACGAGCGAGCGGGCAACTCTGCCAGTCGAGCCCGGGGGTACCTCCGTATCGTTCGGTTTCCCGCACCTTTACCGTGTGTGATAGCCCGAAATGACGAGCACCGTGGCTCAGGAACGATGACGTCAGGGCTTCAGCGACTTGATCCTCCTTGCCGCTATCCAGGGATGCGTAATGACGGCCACGACCGACCGATCGCCGTTCGTAGATGGCACGTGTTCCCCCCCCCGGAAACCAGGAAATCTCGAGTGTTGGGGTATATCCGGAGTCTCGGTGAAGGCAATGACCACTTCCGGGCTTCCGTGGCTTGATCCTCCTCGCGCCGCTATCCAAGGCTCCGTAATGGCGGCCACGACCAACCGCTCGCCGTCCGTAGAGGGCACGTGTTTCCCCACGGAAACCGGGAAATCTTGAGTGTAGGGGTCTATCCGGTGCCTCGGTGAAGGAAATGGTCCCACTTGGGCGATTCCGGCTTGCGACCAACCTGGGTGGTGTCTTGAGGGTCCTGGCCAAGATTTTTTCGAAAAACGTCCTTTCGTGGTGGATGAGGCCGACAAATTGTCCAACGTGGCCGACCGCTTTAGATGGGGGTCGAACGACTGGCACTAATACCGGGAATGTCCGGTTTTTCAGAACAACACTTTCACTCCGAGTCAACACTGTGTCCCGGTTCTCCGAGACCAACGAGGTTCATCCACCGATATTCAGGAAAACGTGTACTACTTGTGACCAAAGCTTGCTACTTTTCGTGAGTCGAATAAAATTTCCGTCCGATCCTCTTCGTAGCTTAGCACACACTCCCTCCAGATGGGTCCCAACAATTTCCTCTAACGACGCGCTCTCCTCTCTCATATCGCTCTTCTCTTCTGCTCTCAGCCTCTGATGACTCCCGGAAATGGAAAAACGCTCCCATGCCCGTCCGTTGGGGATGCTAGCCGTGCTCCCTTACACTCGGCGACAGAATTAGTTGTTGTTTAGTATGATTAGTTTCATTTATTTTTTGCAGATACCACTAGAAAAACTTCGCAAGCGCGATTTACGTTTGTCCAGCGGTTGTTTAAATTAAACTTCATGCGTAGTTTGTACAAATATATTATTAGACATATTAGCGAAGATATTAAAAAAAATAACAATAATTGGTGTTGAATAAAGCAAACGAATATAAACCAAATAATTAATAAATTGAAAAACCTGATTGAGCCCTCCTACTGCCAATAGTTTAACGTAATATAATTGAACGATGTATTTGATTTTCTCTAACTACCTGAATGGAAATAATATTTTACAAAAAACTATGCCTGCATGTCTGCACTTTCGTGATTGTTGACGGTCATTGGACGGTAACAATTTCATGACGGTTCTGGCATTCTATGAAATATGCCCGTAACTGCTGGATCTGGGAGACACATAGTGCCTGGATATTGGTGACGCCTCTTCCTCCTACTGCGCGTGGCAGGGTGACTCTCTCGATGGACGACTTTGGATGGCGCATGCGGTGCTTGGTGAACGCCACTCGTACTGCTCGTTCTAACGCCTCGAGGTCAGTTTTGGTCCACTTTACCACCCCAAAGCTGTAGGCCAACAGGGGCACAGCAAACGTGTTGATCGCCTTCACCTTGTTGCCGGCTGATAGAAAGCTTCTCAGAACACAGTTGACACGATGCAAGAACTTGTCCTGCAGTTCCTTCTTGATCCCTGTGTGGCGAATACCTCTCAGTTGCAGGAAGCCAAGGTATTTGTACGCTTCGCCTTCAACCATATTCCGAATCTCCTCCTGTTCGTTGACGTGGAAACAGCGTCCACTACTTGACCCCGGCAAAGATGGACTGACCGGCATTTGTCAATTCCAAACTCCTTCCGGATGTCGTTGCTGAACACCGTCACAAGCTGCAACAGTTGATGAAGCCTCTGTATTGATTCCGAAAACAGCTTCAGGTCGTCCATAAAAAAGGTGTGGGTTATTCTTGTATTCCTTCCCCCACTTTTCAGTTGGTAGCCATAGTTGCATTGGTTGAGTGCTCTGCTGAGGTGGTTCAATTTGCACGATACTCCGCCTTCTTGTGCCAACTGGATCTGTCTCGAACACCAACTTCGCAAGATTTTTGTCCGGCATTTTTGCAACATGCCCTGCCCATCGTATCCTTCCAACTTTGGCCACCTTCTGAATGGTTGTTCGCCGTAAAGTGCAGTAAGCTCGTGGTTCATCCTTATCCGCCACTCACCGTTCACCTGCACAACGCCGACGCGTCGCTCGAAAACTTCGAATGCTTGCAGGTCCTCTTCGAGCATGGTCCATGTCTCGTGTCCGTAGAGGACCACCGATCTTATTAGCGTTTTGTACTTGGTGCATTTAGTGCGTCGGTGAATCTTTTTAGCTTCTTCTGGAGCCCGTAGTAGGCCCGACTTCAGCTGATAACACTGCTCGACAAAATTTTACAAGATTTGGTGTTATAGGATGAGAAAAAAATAACAGGGGTTTGGAACCCTAGAAGTGTCAAAGAGAAAGAATTTTTGAAAAATATTGGACCGGGCCTTCACAGTTTAAAACCGAAGTTTGTATGGAGAACTTGGGGTGTTCAATTGATATGTGCAATAGAGGTTCTACCCCATTACCCCGAGTGCCACTACCTCGAACGCCATTACCCCGAACGCCACTACCCCGAAAGCCATTACCCCGAATAGGCCATTACCCCGAAAGCCGTTACCCCGAATGGGCCATTACCCCGAACGCCACTATCCCGAATGGGCCACTACCCCGAATGGGCCACTACCCCGAACGCCATTACCCCGAAAGCATATTTTTAGATGGGCTATTCTGATGATGGGTATTTTATATTTGTATTAATTTAATAACATTACTGACAGCTTTAATACCAGAAGATATCATTGTAAAGAATATCCTTAAAACAAAATAATGGAATAATACGTAATAGAGATGATCTTGTATGAGATAGAGCTGTCAGCAAAGGTCCTTCAAATACTGGCTATCGATATTGGCTCATTAGGCCGAAAAGACATTTGGCCAAAGTATCACTAATAAGTCTAATGATCATTAGGCGAGATCAAATAAAACAAATTGCAAAATAGGCTCGGAAAGAACATTTTATAGTTAGAAAAAGAAAAAAATCTTTTAAGGAGGAATAGACGATTTGGTAATAAAACTCTATAACAGTGTAACTTAAAAAAAAACATTCCTAAAATGTGATTGATAGGTAGGCCGCCAATAAGGTCTGCAAGGATATAACTAGAAAGAACAGCATATAAATTAAAGAATGGCAAATCTCCAATGGGACCATTAATAAACTACGTAGACCGAATTTTGGTCACCTCGGTCCTCTCCCCCTCCTCATCGTAGAATTTCAAAAGACAATTACACCGTCTTCGGCCAGAGGCCGCACAGACTGTACATTACTAACATTAGACAATGGACAACACGTATAACACTCAGTGGCCCAGTGGAGTATTTTCTGTTTTGACGAAAAGTTTTCCTCGACCGGAGCGGGAATCGAACCCACACTCCGAGGCATGCGAGATACCTAAACGACTAACGCCGCTAACCGCTCGGCCACGAAGTCCACGATTTGTTCATACAAAAATTTGTAAATTTGTATAGAGCTTAGAATTTGGATAGACCCTCTGCAAAAGGCAACATGGCTACCAAACAACTCTGTAACATATAAGTCGAAAGAACAGCCCAATTTTAAAAGAAGGAAAAACACCAGATGGAATTAATAGAGATGTGTCGCCAATTAACCCGGTAACAACGTAACTAGAAAGAACAGCCTATAACTTGAAGAAGGGAAAATCTCATATACAGTAAGCAGCTTTCACTCCCAGTAAACTTTATAAGTGCAGCTAGAAGAACAGCCTTTCATGAAAAGAAAAGCTACGGTTTAGTCGCCAGAAAAAAAATAGTTAATTTGGTCCAACTATGCTGGATCTACCTTGCTAAGTGAACTGAACTGAATATCAGAAATCCAGTCCAGTACTACAATCTTGAAAACAATTTTAGGGCTTGGTGTTCTGGAAACTGATAATCGAAATCAAAAGAAATCTAGTTGCCAGTTTGGCCGAAAGTCAATTCTAAAAAATTTTACTTGAAAGAACAGCCTATTATACAAAGAAGAACAAATCCGCTGTGGAGTTAGTTATTCGCATGCAAATAAACTACGTAACACTCAAACTCGAAAGAAAAGCTTCTGATGAAAAGAAGGAAACACTTCTATAAATAAATTAACAGTTTGGCTACCATACAATTCTGCAATAGTACACAGTTGGAAACTGCAAACTCAAAAGAACAGCCTATTTTTAAAAGAAGGCAAATATTTGAAGAAGTGTACTTTGATAACCAGCTCAATCGTTTGCCACCAGTTTACAATCGTACTTGAGGCCAACCAACTTTTGAAAGAAGGGAAAATGTCAGTTTGAAATACTTGTAGTTTTTATAGCCATAGCTATAAGTTCAAAAGAGCAGCTACTTTAAAATATGGAAAATTTGTCTTTACTTGTCTTCTTAATTTCATTGCGTTTGCTGCTTTCGTTTTTACGAACCTTGATTTTGCATGAAGCACAACATACGGGAACCTAAGGGAAACGGAACCTATCTTAAACAATGTGCTCCCATTGTCATGCTATCTAAAACGAAGTAAATAAGAGCTATTTGATTTGTGTTTTATTTTTATAGTTTTTTGACTCGTTACAAAAAGAAAACGGAAAAAATCGGTACATAAATCGTCTGTTTAAGAATAGAATTAACATAGGGGCATAGGATGGAGAAGAGTATTCATACCTACACTAGTTGCTGATTACCCTTTTCTAACTTATAATTACCTTCATGAACTTCTAATCGGTCACCACTTTTTTGGTGATCTCCTGAACAATTCGGGGTAATGGCCCTTTCGGGGTAGTGGCTTTCGGGGTAATGGCTTTCGGGGAAATGGCTTTCGGGGTAATGACCCATTCGGGGTAATGGCTTTCGGGGTAGTGGCCTATTCGGGGTAATGACATTCGGGGTAGTGGCGTTCGGGGTGATGGCGTTCGGGGTAAAAGGGGTGGAGCCGCAAACTCAAAAGAACAGCCTATTTTTAAAGAAGGCAAACATTTGAATAAGTTCAGTTTGACCACTATAGGGAAGGGTGGAGAAGAGTATTCATACACTAGTTACTGATTACCGTTTTCTAACTTATAACCATCAACTTCTAATCGGCCATCACTTTTTTGGTGATCTCCTGGATGATTGGGGGTAATGGACCATTCAAGGTTGTGCTTTCGGGGTAATGACCCATTCGGGGTAGTGGCTTTCGGGGTAGTGGCCTATTCGGGGTAATGGCTTTCGGGGTAGTGGCTTTCGGGGTAATGGCGTTCGGGATAGTGGGGTGGAGTCGTTCCAGGTGTGTTCGCAGAGGTTTCATAGGGTTTCCAGGGCGTTTCATACATCCATGATATTACCTGAAACTCTGAAACTCTTTGAAACACCTACAAACCCCGGAAAGCCCTCCAGAACCATCCTGAAAACCCATAGAAAGCCTTGATACGCCTTGAAACTCTTTGGTAAACAAAGCCCCATATGTTGATTCTTTGTGCTATATCGATTGCTCTTGTCAATCACAGAACAGCAATTACACATTCTACGGTCATCAATGCTTAGCTCACACTTCCATAGAACTAAATTGTAATTTATTTTTAAGATAATATTGTTGTTGCAAGAATGCCATACAAACACAATATCCCTTAAGTTGTGCAGTTAACAAGACGTAACTTTGCGGCGCACAAGTACCCACCTATTACATCCTTTATTAAATATCTCTTTCTTGGCAAGTTTATCGTTGCCCTTTCTTCGCTCGTTATCTAAATGCAAATTCCATTTCTGATCGTCGGTACTTTCGTACGAAGACCGACTGGCACAAGCCATTGCATTGTGCAGTAAATGCACTAAATTCAATTTTTACCCAATTGCCATGCATGAGCCTGGTGAATATTCCATGCAAGTAGAATCAACCCCAATTGGAAATTTGATCGGAAACTGAACTACGTTAAAATACGCTGCTAGATTGGTCCATGAGTAAAAGCTGAGCAGGAGGGGACGGTATGTCTAGTGTTTTTTAAGAGTTTATCCAACGAATGCATTCAAATTTATGCCAAAGAACCCAAGTAAAATTTTTCAGTCGACTAGACTCGAATAGGTTCCTAGAACTAACATAAAACCAAGGTTAAAGATAAGAGGTTTTATACCGATTCTGAAAACCTCTACAAGACAAATTGGGCATCAAAATGTTACTTGGGAAATAGTTTTATAAAAACTTTAGCTATTTTCAATGAACTATGTAAATTGTATACCAAGCAAAAATTGTAAAGGTATTTACAAAAAGGGGTACATTTGTTTCACCAACTCTACAAAAAGGCAATACGTGTATATATAGATGTCTAACTATCGCAACAAACTTTTACGTGAACAAAAGAAACACCGATAAAAACGCCCCAGAACTTAAGATATTATCGCAACAAATGGCCCACTAACCAAAGGGTGATAGAGAATACACGGAGTGCTTACGATGAGTGCCAGCCTCGTAAAACGCATCAAATTGTCAGCATTTTCCCAACTCAATTAGCTAATTGAGCTATCTTCCAATTAGTTCGGTTTCATACCTTCGCCGGTTCCAGGTCCGCGGAAACTTAGGCGGGGTATCTACTTTGGTATACGTTGGGGCCGAGCCAGCAGCATCAGTTCAGCTCAGCTCAACCAGCAGCCAACAGCAATAAAAGCAGCACAGTAAAAGTATATCATCATGTTTGTGCTGAGCTGTCCCACATTTCAACAGGCGAGAGCCAAAGCAGGCTCAGACTGCAAGCACGGATAGCGTAAAAGGATGAAACTAAAATGATTGAATTAGCTTTAATTGCAAGAAAAATTCCGCGGGGTTCTACGGCTTCCTTCGGTGACCGGCCGTTCAGAATCTCAGAGAAGTTAAAAAAGAACTTTTGTGCCTTTTTTCTTTCTTGATGTTCTTACGAGAGAGCATGTCAAGTAACACGCCAGTGACCTCACTAATAATAATGTTATTTCCATGATTTATTCTGAAAAACTTTTAATTAACTCTGCGACATGCTTTCAGTGCTGGACTGGGGATGATTGTTTCTATGCCAAGAATGTCCATAGATTTCAAGTAAAAAGTGAGAAAATCTAGCCTTTGATGATTGTTTAGCATTATTATTGGCTTGACATTGATAGTTTTGGGCTACCGTCATATTCTATTTTACATCTTTAAAATTACCTCATTGTTTTTTGTTGAATAAAATTGAAAATCTTAAGTTTCTCTCCTGGCGGCGTTGGTTCAACTGGTTCCACAGAAATTCCATGCTGGAAACAATGTACGAGTACAAAATTCTGAAATAGGACCGTACAATATTTCAATTAGCCCTATATACGGATATATGGAACGAATGCTCATGAACACGTCTGCAAAATCAAATTCCAACTCTGAAATTTGCTGATACCAAAAAAATACCATAGAGCAAAGTCGATTTGAAAATCTTTTCCATACCAAAACCGAAATCTCTTTTCCTCATCTCTTTCCTCCTTATGTTGGTCAACAACTGGGTCAAGGCTATATGGGAATTCAACCTGGGGCAGAGAAAAATAGTTTAACCGAAAATTAAATTATCCAAGCCCATCTCCGGATTTATCCCAACCGGTCGGTACCTACTCCACATACGTATCTGTCCAATACGATTTGTGCATGCACCCTTGGATAGCGCTGCACTGCTGGCACTCTCTCACTCTCCCTCTGTGTACTTCAATATTGACTTTAGATTTCGAATTGTTCCGCTTCAGCACCGTTACCGTCACCACCCTTCCGGGATCGAGGCCCAATTGATGTTGGTCAACTTTGGAGTACAGTGAGTTGCATAGTTGTTCGCACGGGGATTTGTTCATAGTTTTTTTTAAGTACTCTCATTATTTTTTCAGTTATTTTCAGCTTTTTTAAGCTATTGAAATAATGCACAAAAAAGGTTTAGTCTACACATTTATGACCGTAATACGTATAACCGATACACGAATTTAATCTTAAATCTTGAAAATTTCCTTGTTTTTTTATTTTATACAACAAGAGAAGCTTTCAGCATATATCGCTTTCTCCAGGTTTTGAAAACTTGATTTTGACACCTAAAATCATTTTGAGCATTTCCAGTTCAACGCACGAATCGCGTAGACGTGACCTTTAACCCTTTAATATCCAAATTTTCGATAATAATACAAATATTATTTTTCGTCATCTAAAATCGATTTAAATATGTTTTGGAAGATGATTCTTTTAAATTCTCGATTTTGAGAATTTCAGTTTTTGATTTTTCTAATTTTTATTTTTTAACATCTCCACACTTTTATGTTTTTCCTGAAAACCTATTTGGGAGACGGATTTTTTTTTTAGATGAAAACATTATGAGATTTTATGGTTATTGTTAAATTATTTTTATTTTTATTTTTTTTCATAGGAAATTTTATTTTTCGTGTAATTTTGAGAACAATAATTTGAGAGTGTATTCGATTACCTTAAACTATTTTACTGTGATACTGTGATAGTAAATAAAATATGTAAATTGAAGCGATTCAATACAAAATATACAATGACTTATGAAAGATGACTAAAACATCAATTTTTCAATGATTTTTATAAAATGTGAATAAGCTTCAAAAATATAAAAAAATGATTGTCCACGAAACAAAAATTACAGAAATGCATAAACTATACCCCGTCAAAAGGCGGGATTGGATATTGGAGAGTTAAAATGAAATTTTGCCTATGTATGAGCTTCTATCTGAAAATGTGTTTCGTTTTATTTGTTTTGCACCTAACATTTGATTTTTTTTTCATCCTAATTTTCTTCTTCAAAAAGCTATAACTCGAAAACGGTTTGTTGGATTCAAATCAATGTTTTGGATTCAATCATGTTTGAGAACATTTGAAGGACTTTGAGAAAAAAAAAACCACTGAGAGTAATACTCATCGCGGATCTATGTTAGATGTAATATAATTTTCCAAAAACCTTATCCTTCGATTTTTTTAAAATTATTTTTCTGTAGAAAACTGATTTTTAACCTCAAAATTTGCCAAGTAGTTCAGGATAGTCAAAGGCTTCTATTTTTTTTTCTAATTTTTATTTTCATTCGATTTAAACGATCAAGGAGAAACAATTTTTGAGATTTTTGTCATCAAAATAGAATCTACATACAAGTTCCGATGAGAAAACAATATATATTTGTTTCCTATATCCAACCATACTTAAGGTACAGCGAATCAAAAGAAAAGAAAAGAAAATTGAACATTGTTAATTGTTTTTCGAGATGGTCTAAAAATTCAAATATCTTAGAAATAATTGCACCTTTTTGATAAAAAAAAAAACTGTAAAAAGGTAAAACTGCCTATGAAATCACGCAGCCTGCTTTTTAAATCTTGTAGAGCTATTATTAAATTATCAAAATACATTATTTCATCAACAAAAACACAACAATAAAAAGGTTGGAAATCAAAACTACATCATTCGCGATTTACATTGTTTTCCGTGTTGGTGAGCAAGTGCGTGCATGTTTGCATCTATTCCTCTGCTTACACTCTTTCTGACATTACATTCTAACTGGGACAGAGTCGGCTTCTCTGCTTAGTGTTTCAAATGCTTTTCGAAAATTATGACCTTTTTTTTCGTTTCATTTTTGTGATATTGAAAATTTTCAATGAAAGTACTGAAGATTATTTTTACTTTTATCTTCAGAAAATCACCTCGAAGTTCTAGAGGAATCGGCGCGACACGGACACAACACTTATCGTTCTTACAAACATAAAAAGTAATTAAACATTTACCTTTTCGTCGACCGGTTTCGGGCTCGATGTTGCCCATCTACAGAACGATGTCCAAAAGGTTGGACATCGTCCTGTAGATGGGCAACATCGAGCCCGAAACCGGTCGATGAAAAGGTAAATGTTTAATTACTTTTTATGTTTGTAAGAACGATAAGTGTTGTGTCCGTGTCGCGCCGCGTCTTGTGTGTGTTCTTACGTTAGCACGAAACCTAAAAAATGAGTTCTAGAGGAATCTTCTAACAAATTCCCGGAGTAATTTTCTAGAGGTCTCTTGGCGAATACATTATAGAAATTAAGCATTTGTTAGAATTTTTAGAGGAATCATCTAAAAATTCCTTGAGAATCTTTTAGAATAACGCCATGTGGCATCCTCGAAAAACATTTCGGAGAAATCTTGGAACGAATTTTTGAACAAATGATGGGTGGAATCTCATAATTTGAAGCAGAATTCAGGAGGAATTTCCAGAAAAATCTCTAGCGGAACCCTTAAATAAATTGTGAAGATTTTTCGAGGTAATTTATGGAGAATTTGTGATGGAATCCTCAAAACAAATTTAAAGAAATCTGACGACGAATTTCTGGATAACCTATCCTCGGAAACATCCCTGGAGAAAACATAGAAGGAATTCCCGAAGAAGTCCTTAGGACATCGATAAAGGATTTTTTCGAAAAATCTTGAGAAAAAAAACTGGTGAAATCCCAGTAGAAATTATCAGAGGAAGTTCTGGAGAAGTTCTAGTGAAACTTTTGTAGGAATGCGAGCAGAATGATGTAATCGATGTAATTCTTGAATCAGGGGAAAAAATCATCAAAGTTTTCAGAAAATTGCAATTATCTGGGAAATATTTTCAATATGACAAAAGAGTTTTGCAAAACCTCATACACCTGTCGAACATTCTCAAAAATCTTCAGCTTTAGCATAGCATAGAACTCTTTGTTCGACAACTGGCCAGGTCCCCACGATCAGCGATGATCAGGAGGAAATGTTTATTAGATACCTACTAGCTGTCCCGGCAAACTTTGTCTTTCCATGTTGTGGTGGTTTGACAATTGTTAAGACCATTGCAGCACGGCACTCTATAGTGGTTTCAATTGGATCGTGTTGATTTACCTTCCAGCTCATAAAAATCAGTACTTCCTTAATCACCTACTTTTTTTAGTTGATTTTTGTAACTTTTTCTACTTATAAACACAGCCACCATGAATACGAATTGACCCGTGCAAGGGCCATGCTCATCGGTTGATCCGTTCGTGAGTTTTGTTGCCTCAAAGGAACTTACAACTCATTCATCTACTCATAATATGTCCAAGTTCTTGAGCCGCACTCCAAGACAATTGAAGTAGAACAGTTCAGTTTTTGATTTCCAGATGGAAGAGACTTTATGTATGTATAAATTACTAAAACTTATATATTCTGCTTTGTAATGATGCAATTTGAAAAATTTGAAAAATTTGAAATAATAGCTGGATAAATCTCCAGAGGACTTTTAATGGTCACTGTAGAGATATTTTGGAAAAAAAAACTCTGAGATGAATATATGAAACGCTCTCTGGAGGAATTCCTAAAGAGTTCCTTGGAGAAATTTCTTTTGCTACAAATATCACATTTCTGAAGGAACCGCTGAATATCTGAAAAGATCCGTGAAAGATTTTCTGAAAAAAAATTCTTGGAGAAATTTCTCAAGAAATCCCTGCAAGTTTTTCTTAAGGAAGCTCGCGAGGAAGTTTTTTCTTTAAGAATCTGAGTGCTTGGAAGATGAACTGGAAGAATTTCTGGATTAAATGGATAAAAAAGACATGAAGGTGTTCAGCCAGATGAGGCTGTACAGATTGAACGAAACTCAACACTAGATAACAAACACAAAACAGATTACTAGCACCAGCAGATACGAGCAAGAAACATTTCTTCCGAAAAGCTTCATCACTTGGAGCGGTAATCGAACCCTCACCTCATGGCATGGTATGGTTATGCGCTTGGTGACGCTAACCGCACGCTAACAAGGCCTGGAATACTTTCTAATGAATTTTGTTTTTAGAAATTCCTGGAGGAATCGTTATACTAATTCCTTAACTGCAGAGGAAATCTTTAGAAGTAATCGCTGGAAAAATTCATGAAAGCCGCTTTGGATAAATTTCTTAAGAGAATTCTGGAGAATTTTCTAAAAGAGTTCATGTATAAATTTCTGAGAAATTCAATGAAAGATTTTATAACGGAATACTTCGGAAAATTCTGAATAAATAAAAGAAAAAAAATCCGGAAAACGCCTCGAAGGGCAGAGATGGAAACACTCTCATCGTGAATCAACTCGCGAGTGTAAAAGCAACAAACGGTTAACTCACGGTGCCGAGAGTAAGCCGTGTGTGGGTTTATTCGCACCCGCTTGCTTCACGAGTATGAAGCAAAACAAAAACAAAAACACTCATGAATTTTTATTCGCGAAGAACAAGTGGAGATGCGGGAATTGCATTTTAGTGCGATTTTAATGGCAAAACAAGTAAGAATCCATCAGATAGTAGTGTTTTGTGCTTTATTGTTCCTGAAAAGTTAATCTGTCGGCCGTGTAAATTCGTTTTTTCACAAAATAGAAAAATGTTCAGAGCTGCTTCGCGAGTCAATCACGAGTGCAACCAGCTGCGTTAGCTCGCGAGTGAAGGAAGTGCGAATATATTCTGGCTTCTGTTGTTCACGAGTAGAATAGCTTTGCGTTTGTGTCTACTCAGCTGCATTCCTCACTTTTTTCCATCCCTGTCGAAGGGTTGAATGGAAGATATTCTGAAGAAATACTAAGATTTTTTTTCCTAAGGAAGCCTTTAGAGGAATTTTTTGAAACTTTCTTGGATTTCTGAATGAATTTGCTAAGGATTTTCTAAAAATGGTTCTATAACATTTACCCGAAAACCATTTATCCGAAACACATTTACCCGAATGACATTTACCCGAACGTCATTTACCCGAATGCGACATTTACCCGAATGCGACACTTACCCGAAAAATGCAAAAAAAAAACCGTGGACATGGTCCCCATATGATTTGTCAATAATAAATATGTTATGGCCCGGTGTTATATAGCCGGCTTTCGTTAGACCTTATAACACAAGTTTACAAAATAAAACGAAAGTCGTGAACTTCATTCAACGACCAAAATTTTTGAAGTATAATTTAGCACTGATTTCGAAACCGTGCTTCAAAAAATTTTAAGTAGAGCAGTTTTTGAGTTTTAGCTCAATATTGAGTTTTACAACTTTTAAAAATATTAAATTTACCAAAATTCAAATATCTTGCGTTTTGTTCAACCAATTTCAAATCTTTTTCCATAAATTAAAAGCTGAAAACAATACCATTCGATCATCTAAAGGCAGGTTTTGCGTCAGATTGATGAAATTCAAGATATTGGCGAGCTTTAGGGACGATCACCTTAAATTTTAGCCAAATTTCCAAAAATATATGAAGAAATGTATTTTTTTCAATAAGAAAAAAACAATCTAAAAATTCTTTCTCAACGTTTATTTGGCATATCATATGTAGGCGAGTTACAGTAAAAAATTTAGCTCAATCGGAGCATTGATTACGGAGAATGATATGTGTGAAGTGAGCGACGTTGCTTAAAAATAGAACAAAAATCGATTTCAAATCATCAACCTTGTATGGAAAGTCGAAAAAATTTCCGCTCTACTGTAATTTTTTTCCTTCGCGTTTCCAAACTCAGGGCATGATTCTACACCAAAAATGATCATCAGCTTACCGAGTTCAAAAATGCTGTAAACTAGTGTAATCATCAGGCCAAGTGTAGACGTGTGCGCCGAAGCAGTTTTCACCGGCGGCGGCGTTTATAGTAATTTGAGGCAGCGGCGGCGGCGACGCCGGCGTCACGCCGTTCACCCTATTCGGCGGCGGCGGCGGCGGCGTAATCGGCGTGACCTTATTTTTTCTTATTTTTTTAGCGAGGTGCTACTTTTAGTCATTTGAAAACGTCAATACTGAATAATTTGTTTTCTGCACTTAAGTTAAATTTTCATCAATTTTGTGTGAAAGGTTTAAACGTATGTAAATTAGAGGTTTCAATAAACACTATGCTTATACGAATTATGTTATAAATTTTAGAGAGAAAACTTGAGGACTTTTACCAGGAAATGTTTAAAGGATTCCTCTAGATAGAAATTCACAACGTCGTACACGCAGAAAAATAAATTGTAAACACAATTAAATTCTAGTTCAAATCAACCGATTTTTCAGTTTATTATAGCGACAAACTTATTTCTAGTTTAAACTGAACTGTTCTATTGTTTGATATTACAAATATTTTCATTTGTCGAAATTTGTGACAGTTTGTTAAAACAAACAGAGATATGGTATTTTCAACATGAAATAATGCATTGATTCAAACGACTGCACTTTTTCCACTAACAAACCCGGAATGTGATTGTGTTGGTGACGGCAGCAACTGCGCAGCTCGGAAATCTATTTTTAGACCGACGGTAAGCGGATGGGGAGGAGCCCGACTAAAAAAATACAAAAAGGCGAAACCGATCAACTTTTTGTGGATGCTGTCGTGAGAGTACCTGCGCGTTATCCATCACGGCCAAAGCTGCACTTGGAAGTTGGTGTGATGGATTTGCTACACCTTCTTCGTTGTGGCGATGTTTGGGTAAACATTTTATAGATGTGTGAGTGCTTTCGGACCATGTTTATGGTTTGATTTTGTTGAAACAAATGAAATTTTTGACATTATATGAAATGATGGTAATCGGTTATTTTTATCGATAAACTCTAAATGAAAACAATTAAATATAACTAAAGAATAAGTAAATTCTCAGTTTGAAAATCAACCATGCGTTTTATTGTTTTAAACAAGCGCCATTTTTCTGCGTGTACGTCTCTTCGAAGGATATTATTTTTTTAACTCATTTTAGTCTTGGTAAAATATGATTTTTTTTTGTTCTGTTACGGTTCTTTTCAGAAATACCTCCAGGGATTATATAAAAACCTTTCTTCAGGAATTCTTTCAGATTTTTTTTCCGTTGGCCCTTAAAAAATCCCTATTCTTCATTACACCAACGAACCTAACCTCAAAATGACTGACATTTCTCAGGTCATTTTGACAGATGTAGCATGAGCATGAAAAGGACGGCAACAAGATCGATAAAGTAGAATATGATATCCGTCTTTTTCGCGCATGTGTGTGGTCTGTCAAAATGACCTGTGAATTGTCAAACATTTTCATGGCTAGCTTTGTTGGTGTAATGAAGAATAGAGTTGAGGAAATCTTCAGAAATCACTTCATGATTTATTTCTCAATGTTTCTCCAGGAATATCTTTCCTTGGAATAACTGCACATAGTTCTCCAGTTTTCCAGGAAATTTATTTTTGCGATTCCCCCAAGAATACTTTACAAGTTCTTCTAGGAAAATTGTATAAAGGAGTTTTATTCATCAATACCATTCAGACGTAGTGCAAGACATCCTTTCAAGAATCCAGGAGTTTGTTCTAAATAATTGTTCAAAAATTCATCAGGAGATTTATTCAATTATTCTAGTACCTTTGTTTGCGATTTCTGTACGGATTCCCGAAGTGTTTTCAAAGATTCCTTCAGAAATTTCTTCATGATTTAATTCAAAAATTCTTCAAGGATGTCCTTTAAAAATGCCTTCAAGGATTTTTTTTAACTTCTCAGATATTCCCCCAACGCTATATCAGGAGTTTTTTTTTGGTACCTCTCTGTTGGGGAAATTAAACCACTGCTTCCAATAACTGAACTTTTGTGGTGAATCTTAGGAGCTCCCCAGGGACTTTTCCAGGAGCTCCTCCATCGATTGTTTCTGAAACTGTTTTAATGAAATCAAATTTCTTTAGATATTCTTCCAGGTAACCCTCGAAGAATAACTTCTGCATGTTTTTTTTTTGTAATTTCATAAAATACTACTATAAATATCTGTGGAGTAATATCCCAAAGAAATCCCGGAGTAATCTCTACATGAATCCTAGGAAGTATTCTGAAAGAATCGAAGGAGGAATTCCTAAAATAAAACCTCTTGGCATTTCTTTGGTAACCCCTGACGAAACGTGGAGAGCTCTTGAAATAGTTTCCGAAGGAATCACTGGCAATTTTCTGAAAATTAAAAAAACATGGAATAATGTTTGAGGAAATCTCTTACTGACTTTCATGAACAATCCTTAAACTACTAAGGGAGTCTTAAGTGATATTTCAGAAGGAATTCTTTAGTGAGCTTTAGTTTAGATAATCTCAATAAGGCTGACACAAATTTCGATTTTCTCGTATGTCACCCCCCCCCCCCACGCAAAATTTTGGTAGGAATTCAATAATTTGAGGGGGGACACAAATAATTTTTTGAAGAAATTTAAACATTTCAGAATTGCCAGGAAATTTCTTAATAATTCCTAATTGTTTGGGTGTTTTTTCCATCAAAAACATCAAAAACATTTATTTTTTCATCCCCCCCCCCTTGACGAGTCAACGAGTTTTGTGACAAAAGAAGAAAATGCTATTTGTTCTGACCTAAAAGAATTTCAGAAAGAGTCCTTGAAGGAATTTTTGAATAAATTGTTCGTTTCACTCCTGAAGAAATCCCTAGCGATATTTTTGAACGAATCCCTGCAGGATTACGTGAAAGAATCCCAGTGAATTTCCTGAAATAATTCTAGAAAGAGTTGCTAAAGAAATTTCTCAAGATTCTCCCTCAGAAAACGTTAGTGGAATTCCTACAAAGACTTATTACTAAATATTTAGAAAAAAAAATCCAAGGGAAATCACTTACCAAAATTCATGGAGGATGTTCGGAAAGAATTCCCGGAGGAATTCATAAACATATTTTTGAAGGAATCCCTGAAAGCATGTCTGAAGAAATACTCTAACTTCTGTTAATGATTCTAGAAATTTACAACATATGTAAAAATTTCTAGGAATTGTTACTGAAAATATTTCTAAATTTCTTAAAGAATCCGAGTACAAATTCGTTATGTTAGCCTTGGAAAAATTTCAGGAGGCATTATTGGTAAAATACATGGAGGAATACTTGAAGGAACTCATGAAGCAATCTCTATATGATTTTTTGTTTTAGAAATCACTGAAAAAATATCTATCGAAGCAACCGATGGAGAAATTCCTGAAAGAACCCTGGGATAACTAGGTAAATATAAGGGATAGATTCCAAGAGTGTGACAATTTCAGAAAAGGTCGAATACGAAAAGAATGCCATAGGAAGTAGGTGGGTTGAAAATGGTAAATTTTTGTGTCATCTAATTTTTGAAATCTATCTATATATATAAAAATGAGTTCGAAGTGCCTTTGAGGCAACAAAACTCACGAACGGGTGAACCGACCAGCATGATTCTTGCACGGTTCGATTCGTATTCATGGTGGCTGTGTTTATAAGTAATGAAAAATACGAAAATCAACTAAGAAAGTAAGACCATTGATAAAGTACTGATTTTTGATGAACTGGGAAGAAAATCAACATGATCAAAATGAAACCAATCTAGAGTGCTGTGCCGCAATGACCTCAACAGTTGTCAAACCATCACAGCTTGGCAAGACAACGTTTGCCGGGACAGCTAGTTTCTAATAAATCAAAGGAGCCATTTTAGGAGGTACTCCATAGAAATTCTTTGGAATATTTATGGAAGAACCTAAGATTCCCTCAAGAATATTTCTGTTGGAATATTCAGATTTTTCTAAGAACCTTTGAATAAATTTCTACAAGAATTCTGGACTCTTCATTCTCCAAAAAAAAAAACGATGTTAGAATGTCCGAAATCCATGGATAGTTTTCTAAAAGAATCACCGGAATAATTTCTGAAATAATCCATGGAGATTTTTCTTGGGCACGGATTTTTTTTAGAAAAATTCATAATGAAATTTCTGGAGTGTCCTCTAAAGGAATTTCGATAGATTGCATGGAATATATGCCTTCGAGAATGTCATTCGTAAATTACCATGAAAATGTAGGAGAATGTGTTTGTGAACCTTACTAGAACACCGCCAAGAATTTTGTTGATAATCCGTTACGGTTTACAAAAGTGACTCACCTGGACTCACTCAAAATAGAATAAATGAGTATCTTCAAAGTATTGCTGTAAGAAATTATTAAAGTTAATCACAAATGTTACAAAACATTTACAAGAAGAATTTCTAAAAAAACGCCTAATATTCACAAGAATAGTTAATAGTAATAGATACCGTTAAAAAATTACCATTTTGATTGCTATCAGGTTTAAAAATGTGTTTCGTAGAATGTTGGCGAGAAAAAAAAATCTTTGTCGTTTTCTCATCGGCGTGGGGAATTTTGTTCGGCGGCGTGGAAAAATATGAACAGCGGCGCGCCGGGACAATTTAACTGGCGGCGGCGGCGTGGAAAAATCGTCAGCGACGGCGACGCGGCGCGGCGGCGCACACATCTAGCCAAGTGATCATCAAGCACTCTGGTACAGGACTAACTGGCGGTCAAAATGCAATTTTAATTTGAGGATTTTTTAATGTTTTGTTTTTTAACGTCTCCACATCACAAGCCCGAATGCCAACCCGAAATCATTCAGGAGGTCGCTCAAAAAGTGTTCACTGTGGACAATTTATTGGAAGTTGATAAAACTTAATCAGTTAGAAAAGAGTAATCCTTGGGCAATCTTTAGCAACGTTGTGATTCATGAAAGGTTTACTTGGAGGGAAAAATTAGCATAAGTTAAAATTCCCTAATAAAAAGAAATAAAAAAATAAGGGTTTACGGAAACGTAAGAAGCAAATGCAGTGCATTTAAGAAAATTGCAACGAAGGGAAAGGTTGTTGATTTAAACAGTTTGCCTGATATTCAGCGTGCATATCCGATGGCCAAAGACGATGTACTTGTCTACTCAAATATGGATCCTGAAGAGCTCAGTATGCTTACCTAACCGGCCTTTTTTGAAAATATTGTGTTCTCTTAAAATATGCATAAACATTTGTTATTGGTGCTAATTCTGAATCATATTTTAATAAATAATTCTCCCTTCTTTTTATTATTGGCTGTTCTTTGGAACTATAAAATGCTGTTACAATATAGTTGTTGAAGTGTTTATTTGAGAATTCTTGTTATTGCAAGCTATGACTGTTCTTTCGAAGTTATTCCTTTGAAAGCTATAAGTATTTTAATCTGAAATGTTTCCTTCTTTTGAATGCTGAATGTTCTTTCAAATAGACGATCTTATAACCATACCCTTACGAAATTCGTTTTTATCATAATTCATTTGGTTTTGAGTTCTTGCCCCAGACCTTGTCATATGGCTAGCTTTCTGATAAGCGAGAATGCCCGAAAAGACATCGAGCCATTCGGCTAAAAATCATTCATGCCGAAAGTCATGAGGATGAATGCTAAATTGTCACCAAGAAGTTTGAGATAAATTGAACTATTTTTAGCACAAATGAACATTCCAATGTAATTACTTTTTCATTACCAAGCTATTACATTTTAACAACACAGGCTGCTCTGTCGTGTGCAGCATAGTTGTCCCATGATAATAAGGATTCCCATAGAACAGCGTTTCTCAAACCATGGGTCGCGACCCACTGGTGGGTCGCGGGCTGATTTTTGGTGGGTCGCGAAGGCTTGGGCGATATTATTATAAATGTCTTAATTAATTTATGTCAAATGAAATTGCTTGCCATTTTCTTATATACAAATACTTTCTTGGAGATTTGGCAGAGTTATTTTTATAAATTCGGTGTCTCCTTAGCTCTTTCAAAATTTTGTAACGTCTAAGTCTGGAGTAAAATGAATATTGAAATTACTTTCTGGGTAGTGAAGATTCAAGCTCAGCAGTGAAAATCTGGGTTAAAATACCAAAAATTTAATAAACACCAAAACTAGCAAAAATTACCAAACTCGACAAGAAGCCTTACTTTTACCAAACTTCAATGAAGCAAAATTTCCGTAAAATTCTGCTAAATTTCGATAGTTAAAATTTTTACAAGAACCAGAAAAACTGAAAAGTGATTTTAATGAAAATATAAAGTTTAAATTTGCAAAAAAGTGACAGATTTCTTGAAAATACGTGCTGGTGGGTCGCCAAATTCTATAAAATTCAAAAGTGGGTCGCAAGCTGAAAAAGTTTGAGAACCCCTGCCATAGAACATGGGACAACTATGCTGCACACGACAGTGATTTGGACTACTTATATACTTTTATATACTCGGTCACAATTTAGCAGCCATAATGCAAGGATTCTCTACTTCTTCTAATATTTGCCTTCATTTTGAAATAGGCTGTTATTTTGAATTTGCAGAGTCCAACTGTGTACTGTAGCTGAGTTGGTCGACCAAACTGGAAATAGAGGCTATTTTTCGAGTTGGAATGTTATATAGTTTATTTGCAGACGAACTTCTAACTCCATGAAAGGTTTGTCCTTCTTTGAATAATAAGCTGTTCTTTCAAGTTAAGATTTACACAATTGACTGGTGGCCAAATTAGCAACTTGATAAAATATTTTCCTTTTTTTAGAATAGACTGTTCTTTCGAGGCCTGCTAGTCGATCGATCTATTATTTTTTCGGCCAAATGACCACTTGGTTAGTATGCTTGGCTTACTATCCATTTCTCTACCTATAAAGGTGTAATGACCCATTCGGGGTAATGGCTTTTGGAATAAAGGCCTATTCGGGGTTATTAATTTCGGGCCGTGGCATTAGGGGTAATTTGGTAGAGTTTCTTTTACAGAAATAGTGTAACCTCACTAAGTTCTTTGGTGGTCAAACTATTCCTATCTTTCGGAGATTTTTCCTTCTTCTCTTCAAAGGCTGTTCTTTCGAGTTGTACTGCTGCATATTTTATTGGCGTTCGAACTACTAACTGTATATGAGTTTTTTTTTCTTCTTTCGATCATAGGATGTTCTTTTAAATTACATTTTTACAGGATTGAGTGATGGATTCCAAGTCTACACCTAAGAATTTTCCCTTCTTATAATAACAGGTTGTTCTGTATCGTGAATAAATTGCAATTATCAAAGTTTTTTTTTAATGTTATGTTGATTTGCCAAGGGCTGTTCTCTAATCGATTCGATCTAATGACCATTCGGCCTACAAATAGAGTTTTTCTCTTGTTTAAATCATAAACTGTTCTTTGCTTATCGAAAGAACAGCTTATAAATCAAAGAAGGGTAAATCTCTAGAGAGAATGCCAACAGCAAACACAAAAAATATCAAGCTGCAGTGATTAGTTTTATTCAGGTGTTTACCCTGGAGATTTTCCTGAACAAATCTTTGGAAAATTTTTGAACGGTATGTTCAGAGAAATTTTTAGAGAGATCACTAGTAGACTTCTTGAAGGCATCAATGGAGGGGCTTCGGATGAATTTAATGAAGTAATTTATGAAGTCCTCTACGCAAGATTTTCTGAAAGAACTCGTTTGAAGGATTCCTATGAAGCAACTCAAGAGAAAAATTTCCGGAAGAAATTTTTATTAGGGGAGAGAATCTGCTATAGATTTACTAAAGACATCCTTGGAGAAATTTCTAAACAAAATATCCAGAAATATGTCTGAAAAAATCCTTGGTTAATATTCCGAAAGAATGTCTGGAATACTTCAATACACACTCAAAACAGATTTGTGGGCTCGGCAAAATCGCGCGCACCGAGTGCGCAGCAAAATCTTTAACTGGTATCTGAGCAAAAAGTGAAGTTTGTAAGCTGATTCTCAGCAAAGTAATCACCTTATCTAAGCAATGCAATGAGTCAAAATTTTTGAGAATTGGGCAAAATGGTTGTTCGCTGATTACTCGGCTGCTGTGTGGATCACACACTTTTTCGACCCACTGTGAATTGGACCGAAAGTCCAGCCCAGCCTCTTCTGGCTTTGTGCCTTGGAACTTTCCTGTCCTGGGCGAGTTCCTCCCCTGAGGTGATGGGGTTGCATCAGTCGGTGTCTGAACCTCGGCTCGTTTTCGTCCCCGGAAAGACCGGACATGTGGCTAAACTTGTTATCAACTTTCGTCCAACCATCCACCATGGCCATGGCCATTGATCGACCGTTGGGCGTTGGATTCCAGCCCACTGACTGACTGACTGCTGCAGCCTGATGCCTGGTTTGGGGTTTGCCTCTCTCTGTTTGCTTGAGTTATGCTGATTTTTCCATTTATTAAAAGCTGCACTCCATTTCGAAATGGAAATTACGATGGTGTTATGGGCCTTCCGCCTGTCGTCCGTCCATCGGCTCGGCTGCTGGTCTGATAGTTTTCGATGAGCCCCTCACGACAAAACGAAACGTTTTACACTGCAAACATTAGCATGGGAGGTGGGCAAAGTCAGCCGATTGGACGAGAGTTGAAGGCTGAGTTTGAGTGAAATTTAGAAAAGATACCTTGGATGATGGGCTGGGTGATTGTTGGTTTCTAAAATTTGAATTAATTTCCTTGTAGTTCCTCGATGCGACATGAAAGTTTAAGTAATGAGGAAATGAGATTTTAGACGTACACGGTAAAAAATCTGCACTGTGATATGAACTGATTGGCACTTGAATTTGCACTAATGTTCAATCAGTTTGTTATCAATTACATATCATTTGACAAATAACATCCAATGCCTCTTCAATTTTAATGGAACATCACATCAATTCGTTGTTGACAATGTTTGGATTCCAAAACTAGAATTTAAAAAAATGTGTTCAGCCGCAGCCAGATTCGATACCAGGACCTTCAGAGTCCCGATCAACTGTTTTACCACTACACTACTTCAGGTCTGTTGGAGAGACGTGAATCGAAGCGAAGCACTTTCTAACACCTGTCATCTATATTTACTTTTATGCCCAAGACAGCCATTACCAAATCAACAACTTTTCACTTTGGATCGTATTGCTTTTTACAGTAGTGCAAATCGAAGGGATTTTCAGTTGATTTCTCCGGTGGGTTTGTTTTGGTCCTCAAATCAACACTGACAGCATTGCGATTTAAAAGGAAAAGCATTTCTGATCATGTTGATTAGAAAATTGAATAGTCAAGGGATTTTTCCCTTACATTGAGCGTGCAGATTTTTTACCGTGTATAATACGCCATTTCATTTGAAAAAATAACCAGAATGGATCCTTATTCTCAAATCTGAATACCTAGTAGAAACAGCGGTATGGTATGCTCACTTTTTCTAGATGTGACTTTTTTCAATAAAAATTAAATACTACTCATGTATGAGTTACTTTCCGTAAAGGTTTTTCATGCAATTTGTTTTGTATTCTTCATCTAACTTTTGAAAAGTACATATGAAAAACCCTAATTTTATTCTTCCAAAAATTGTCACTGGGAAATGATTTTTTGGTTTGAAAGATTTTTTTTATTAAAGAGATGTTTCAGGTTAATTGAACGGCCCATAGATAACATACACTGAGAGTAAGTAATACATATTCATTGCGCATCTATGTCAGATCTCAGTGTTTCATTTTTCTACTACAATTTTTACGTACCGTAATCCGGGGTCAAACTGATCACTTTAAAAAAACTTTTGCGGATAACATTAGTGGCAATTCAAATAATGCCAATAGAATTTCTGGAAAATCAGTACCCAGTGGATCTCCATTAAACAATGTGACTGAATTTTGCTCAACAAATATAAACTTTTAGTTAAATTACTGCAAAAATTAAAAAAAAATGAAGATATCACTTTGGGGGCGAAATTGATCAGCAAACAATCAAGCATCGGTTAATAAGAAAAATTTCCTTATCCACTTAATTTTGCTCTTCTAAACCCGAATAACGCGTCAAAATTCTTACAACTAGTGAGTTAGACACTTAAAATGCAAAATTGAATTTTGAAATATCCCCCATTAACGCCTAAAGGTAGGCAATTTCCTTTGAATTAAGTGATTTCTGTTACAAAAAATGACATTTTCGTCAAAAAAAACTTTTTTTAACTCACTTTTTCAAAAAATAAAAGTCTAAACTTATCTCTAGACATCTATAAACTAGATGACGTAATAAGTTTGAGATCATTGCGACGCTTAGAAGTTCTTGGTATGCAATTACAATGCAGTACCTAAATAATCAATTTGACCCCGGTTTACGGTAGCAAACTGACTTCCAGACTCATAATTTGCCAAGTAGGCTGGAATAGCCAAATGCATTTAACTATTTTTTTTCTCGATTTTTATTTTTCAACGAAATAAATAACTGAATAATATGTAACAAAATATGCAATCATAGCAAAATAAGTTCTTCCTGAGCAGGAATGAATAACTGACACATAACTGTAGCATACCAAAGTCAGATATCATACCAAGACAAGGTATTGGTCGATTATCTAGGTATTGAAAATAATTATGTTAACATGTTTTTGTATTTGATAAAATACCTCAACGAGTTATTGGTTTGGTGTTGAAGACTGCTTGATTATTATTCAAGCAAGTATTATTCAATTATGTGATATTAGCTATTTGTATGGAAAAATCGCCTATTATTATTTAGGTATTGCCATACATGTTGTCATTATTAATGATGTGTGCAGAATATACACTAGTTATTATTCTAGGTCAGCGTTTCTCAAACTATGGGTCGGGACCCACTGGAGGGTCGCGGGCTAAACTTTGATGGGCCGCAAAAGCTTGAGCGATATTGTAATAGATGTCTTACTTAACTTGTGTCCTACTGCAAAAAAAAATGATATCTTGGAGAGTCTATATTAACATTAGGAGTTTATAATTTACACTCAAGTTCAGCAATTTGAAATTCAGCAAAAAAAATTTTAGTTGAAATTAGCAAAAAGAAAAACCATATTTCGACAAGAAACCACCGAATGTTTGATAATCTCAACCAAATTATTTGTTTATTTTTAACAAACTTCGGCAAAGTTTAACTTCAGTAAAATTTTGATAATTTGAACTTTTACAGATATCAGAACAGCTAAATAAGGGATTGCACTTAAACAGAAACTGCTGAGGGTGACGGGTTCGATTCCCGATCGGTCCAGGATCTTTTCGTAAAGGAAATTTCCTTGACTTCCTTGGGCATAGGAGTATCTTCGTGCCTGCCACACGATATACGCATGCAAAATGGTCATTGGCAGAGGAAGCTCTCAGTTAATAACTGTGGAAGTGCTCATAGAACACTAAGCTGAGAAGCAGGCTTTGTCCCAATAAGGACGTTACGCCAAGAAGAGAGAGAGACTTAAACAGAAACAAAATAAACGTATGAAGGATAAGATTACAATTTCAAGGAGACTTTCCAGATATTCCAGTTCTACAATTAAAAAAAAAAATAAACTAAGCAAAATGCATGGCTTTAACCCATTAACGCCCGAATTATGCCACAATCACAGTAGATGTCTGATTTTTTCTGGAGTACCTCTACCCCATGATAGAAAGTCATTGCAGTCATTTAAACGGAAATCTACGGTGAAAATTTCGTTTTAATACACAGTGGGGCTTATGCACGTGGAACGTTGAAAAAATATTTTTCTAATTTTTTTTCGCAACTATTTTCTATGAGCTATGTAAATCTATTTTAGATGACTGATCATAGTTGATATTCTCCTAATAAAAAAAGTTACAGTTTGAAATGTTCTAGAAATGGATTACATTAGTAATAACTAAATCAATCTGCTAGTAACTTATCAATGGATAGTTTTCAACAGTTTTTAGACATTTCAATATGCATCATTCTAATAATTTCTATATATAATGGGTTGATATTCGGCATTCTAGTAGTATATCCTGCCCACCGTATCCTTATGGCTTTGCGAGCACGTGGCTCACCCTCTCCCGCCACACACCATTATCTAGTACCGAGCGAAAGATTACCTTAGCACTCGTCATTCGAAAACTTCAAATATTTGCAATTGTTCTTTGAGCTAGGTTTATGTTTCATTTTTTTTTATATAAAGGACCACCTTGTGAGCGTTCTGCTCATCTCATTCTGCCGCGCAGAGCTATGGAAAATCATGGGCGAAAACGGCTTTCCTAGGAAGCTGATTAGACTGATATTGCTGTGTGCATTCGAAACGCAAATATCAAATGCAGGAACACCAAATGCGGTAAGATTTTCTAACAAGTAACCCGATGTCAGTGGGATCATTTACATCCTAGGTTGGTGGTGGTTTTGGATATGGTTGCTAATTTGCCTTTGGTAACACTGTGTTACCGCGTTTGAAGCGCATTTGGGCAACGTTTGCATCTTGAACGCACACAGCAATAAAAGCAACAATGGAGGGTGTGCAAAACTGCGTAAGGGTTTCGGGTGAACTATCCAGTTCATTCAAATCTCGCCGGGGACTGCGACAAGGTGATGGACTCTCATGCCTACTCTTCAACCATGCTCTGGAAGGTGTGATGCGACGAGCCGGGCTCAACAGCCGCGGAACGATTTTCACAAAATCCGGTCAATTTGTGTGCTTTACGGACGACATGGACATTATCGCCAAAACATTTGGAACGGTGGCAGAGCTGTACACCCGCCTGAAACGCGAAGCAGCAAAGGTCGGACTGGTGGTGAATGTCTCTAAAACAAAGTACATGCTGGTAGGCGGAACCGAACACGACCGGATCCGTCTGGGTAGTAATGTTACGATAGACGGGGATATCTTCGAGGTAGTAGTGGAATTCGTCTACCTCGGATCCTTACTGACGGCTGACAACAACGTGAGCCGTGAAATTCGGAGGTGCATCATCAGCGATAGTTGGGCCTACTACGGGCTTCAGAAGAAATTGCGGTCGAAAAAGATTCACCCACGCACCAAATGCACCATGTACAAAACGCTAACACGACCGGTGGTCTTCTACGGACACGAGACATGGACTATGCTCGAGGAGGACCTGCAAGCACTCGGAGTTTTCGGGCGACGCGTGCTAAAGACGATCTTCGGCGGGGTGCAGGAAAAAAGGTGTGTGGCGGAGAAGGATAAAACAACGAGCTCGCTGTACTTTACGGCGAACCCAGCATCGAGAAGGTGGCCAAAGTCGGAAGGATATGATGGGCAGGGCATGTTGCAAGAATGCCGGACAACATGTCTGCAAAGTTGGTGTTCGCGACAGATCCGGTTGGCACAAGAAGGTGTGGATGTGGAGCGCAGAGAGCACGATGGGCGGATCAGGTGGAGCATGACCGACGATGGAGAACGGCAACCACGAACCGTGTATTATGGAGAAATATTGTTGATTCAGTTTTATCTTGAACTTGTTATAGGGGTATTAGGGGCATAATGGACACCCTAAGCAAATGAGTACGTTAGGCCGGTATAACAGTGTAAAACCTAACTTATTATTAGTTGACTTACAACTTCAACTTGTTTCCTACGTCTTTCAATCATTTACAGCAGGTATAATGTCTTTATTGTGAAGAAATAATGAATTGAAAACCGTGTGTTTTTCAGGGCTGTCAAGAAAGGTACGGGGCGAAATGGACACCCATCGGGGCATAATGGACACCCCTGCATATTTTATGCTGTATCTTTGATAATATCGACCAGTTAAGTAATTTGCCTACGGAGATCAATACCACATATATAATACTCCATCTTAGATGAATTTACATAACATCAAAGTTAATTAAATAAATTTTAGGCCAAAATAATCGGATTGATTTTTTCCAAACTCTCAAAAACTCCTAACAGTATGCAATGCGCGTACATCCATCCATAATTGCCAGTGTTCATTTCACCCCGAATCGACTACAACATTAAAATTGCTATTTTAAGTAAATTCTGATCAAAAATGAAATACTTCATCCATTTCTAAATCTTCGTATACATGTAGATAAGCTGACAATTCACTTGTTGGTATGGTGGACACACTCAAACACTCGTAATACCTTATTTGCTACTGCTTCGAAATTATAAGAATTTCACCATATGAAAAACATATTTCAATTTCAATGATATTTTGGTTATTTTGGAGCAATATAAATGGTACTTTTGAAAAATAGAACCATGACTTAATCCTTTACACTTATGCATTAAAAGTTTTACATAAAAGTTAACGGTTTCGGCAAAAACAGGGGTGTCCATTTCGCCCCGGGTGTCCATTATGCCCCTAATCCCCCTACTAAATAAATGAATGAAATGAATCAACATCTCATTCTCATCTATCTTAGCTTCTTCCGAAGCTCACAGTGGAAACAATTTCCACTGAAGATGCGTGATCGTATTTTACGGATGACGTAATTTACAGCTGTGGTTATATGGACCAGAGTCCTTTATGTAGTTCTATTCTCGAGATGCACAAGTTCAAAATTTCTAAGAATCATTTAAGCCGCCTAACGGGAAAACATAAACCAACCCATTCATCATCGGATAATAACTCTCCTGAACGAGCACAAAAAAGAGAGGAGAATGGAAGACTTCATTTTCATTTTCCACGGTATTAGCAATACTTACTAATCTGTGAATAGACCATTGTGCATTCAAGTCTTTTGGCCTCTAACCAAATTGCTGGGCGCTAGGTGATCAAATTACGTTCAATCTATCTACACCTATTTTGCATGAAGCCGACCAATCAGAGGCACGTTGGACCCAAACGAATGTCTTTGAGATGAAAGTCACAATAAACCTGAGTAAAGATAACAAATTGATAGCTCATAGCACGTTTTCGAAAATTACGTTATCATTAGTTCAAGTTGATATTTAGTGAAATGAGACGTCTGTTGGATACCTAGCTGATCTTGTTATCAATCAGTTACCATGCAGTTCTATTTCATTGTAGCGGACAAACCTACAACCAACTAGTTCACTAATAGATAGCTCTTGATGTCTGATCGACTTTGTCGAAGTCAAAATTCTTCTATGCAGTCTGATTCTCGCGATACAGAAGTTCAGAATGTTTAGAGCTCACTAGCGCCACCTAACGGATAAACCCAGAACCAACTAGTTCACTATCCGTTGATCCGTTGATGATCCTTGATATACTGATCAACTTTGCCGACGATGAAATTCTTCTATGTAGCCTGATTTTCGAGATACAGAAGTTCAGAATTTGTAGGGCTCACTAGCGCCACGTAGTGGATAAACCTAAAATGAACAAGTTAACTATCCATTAGCCCTTGATGTCCTGATAAACTTTGCTGACGAGTAAATGTTTCTATGAAGCCTGATTTTCGCGATTCAGTAGCTAAGAATTTTAAAAACTCACTAGCGCTACCTAGCGGAAAAATCTTTAACCAACTAGTTCACTATCGGATAGATTATGATGCCCTGATCGACCTTGCTGAAGGAGTAATTTTTCTACGTAGTCTAATTTTCGAGATCCAGAAGTTCAGAATTTTTAGGGCTCACTACCCGGGTAGAGGCTAATGGCAAACAAAGGTCAAAATAATAACTGGTTTTGCCATAATATCTCGTTTTGCCATTCTTCTGTTATTATGAAAAACTTAAAATGGCAAATCAATAGCAAAATATACAATCATAGCAAATCTTGTCGTTGATATGTTATTCATGAATAATGCTAAATAACACATCAATAACAAAAATTATTATCATGGTAAAACTTGCAATTTAGCACCTTTTATAATGAATTGTATAAAATATCAAAACAATAACATAATTTACATTCCTAGCTAAATTTGCCATTATTTTGATATTGTGAGAAATTATTTATAAACATTAGGCACCATAACATTGTATATTTCAAGCATAACTTTTCAATTCGACGTATCTCGCAAAAGTAAACAAATCCGGATTCTCAGCTGTGTGTTTGATTCGCATTGGATTCTATTTGATGCACATCAATTTATGTTAATTTAGAACTCAAACAATTAAAGAGTATACACAAAATAAAACTGTTTTTACATTGATTGATGAACTTAAATTGTATTGAAGAAAAAAAAATAGCTCATTTTACCTTTCTTCTGCTACTTTGAAAAAAATAACTGAATCTACCATTATTTTAAAATTGAATTTATTATTATTATTTATTTATCTTTATTAAAGAGATTTTCGGATAGGTCATGGTGTCCTGATCGACCTTGTCGAAGACGAAATTTTGAAATTCTTCTATGTAGTCTGATTCTCGAGATACAGAAGTTCATAATATTTAGAGCCCACTTGCGCCACCTAGCGGACAAACCTACAATCAACTAGTTTTCTATCGGATAGCTGTTGATGTCCTGATCGACATTGCCGAAGACGATATTTTTCAATGTAGTCTGATTCTCGAGATACAGATGTCTGGAATTTTTAGGGCTCACTAACGCCACCTAGCAGATAAACCTTGGACCAACTAGTGCGCTATCAAGTAGCTCTTGATGTCCTGATCAACTTTGCCGAAGGCGAAACTCTACTATGTATTCTGATTCTCGAGATACAGAAGTTCAGAATTTTTAGAGCCCACTTGCGCCACCTAGCGGACAAATCTACGATCAGCTTGTTCACTATCGAATAGCAGATGATGTCCTGATCGAGATTGCTGAAGACAGAATACTTCTATGTAGTCGGATTCTCGAGATACAGAGGTTTAATTTTTTTGGACTTACTAGCGCCACCTAACGGGTAAGCCCAGAACCAACTAGTTCACTATCAGATAGCTATTGATGTCCTGATGATCAACCTTGCCGAAGACAAAATTCTTCTATGTAGTCGGATTCTCGAGATATAGAGGTTTATTTTTTAAAGACTCACTAGCGCCACCTAACGGATAAACCTAGAACCAACTAGTTTAGTATTGGTTAGCTCTTGATGTCCTGATCGACCTTGTCGAAGACGAGATTTTGAAGTTCTTCTATGTAGTCTGATTCTCAAGATACAAAAATTCAGAATTTTTTGAGCCCACTTGCACCACCTAGCGGACAAACCTACAATCAACTAGTTCACTATCGAATAGCGTTGATGTCCTGATCAACTTTGCCGTAGACGAAATTTTTATATGTAGTCGGATTCTCGAGATACAGAGGTTTAAATTTTTCAGGACTCACTAGCGCCACCGAACGGATAAATCTAGATCCAACTAGTTCACTATCGGATAGCTATGGATGTCCGTATCAACCTTGCCGAAGACAAAATTCTTCTATGTAATCGGATTATCGAGATACAGAGGTTTACATTTCTTTTGACTCACTAGCACCACCTAACGGATAAACTAAGAACCAACTAGTTCACTATCGGATAGCTATTGATGTTCTGATCAACCTTGCCGAAGACGAAATTCTTCTATGTAATCGGATTCGCAAGATACAGAGGTTTAATTTTTTTAGGACTCACTAACGCCACCTAGCGGACAAACCTACAATCAACTAGTTCACTATCGGATACCTGTTGATGTCCTGATCAACTTTGCCGAAGACAGAATTCATCTATGTAGTCTGATTCTCGAGATACAGAGGTTTATTTTTCTAGAGCCCACTAGCGTCATCTAACGGATAAACCTAGAACCAACTAGTTCACTTTCGGATAGATATTGATGTACTGATCAACCTTGCCGAAGACGAAATTCTTCTATGTAGTCGGATTCTCGAGATAAAAAGGTTTAAATTTTTAGGATTCACTAACGCCACCTAGCAGATAAACCTAGAACCAACCAGTTCACTATCGGATAGTTCTTGATGTCCTGATCAACTTTGCTGAATATATTTTTTTTTCTATGTAGTCTGATTCTCAAGATACGAAGGCGACAGTATTGGAAATGGGTGTTGACGAAACACCTGTCAAAGCACAATGTTTCGTGATCACTAGTGCCACCTACTGGAGCGAATACGTACTAAATTACGTACTATCGAAGAGTCCTTGATCTTCTTAACAACTTTGCTGAAGACACCAGTCTTCCAAAATGCTTCATTTCTCCGCAGTTATCGCAAAAGTTACTGATCTATAAATAGATCACTGGGCGTTCAAGGCATCTGATCTATAAATAGATCACTGGGCGGAAATGGGTTAACTTGAAAGTACATTTTTGAAGGTCTTCAAAAGCGCAAAATTGCCACTATGTCTACAAAGAGTTTGACTCATGTTACATGCTGGTGGGTCGCCAAATTCTATTACAATTTAAAGTGAGTCGCAAGCTGAAAAAGTTTGAGAAGCCCTGTACTAGGTATTTTACCTCTTATGCAGGGCTTCTTAATACCTCATTCAGGTTGTAATACCCATACCTGAGTTTGGTATTCTTCAGCTATTTTCTCCTGCTCGGATTCTGACCATCCTAAGTAAAATAACATCCAAAAGCATATTTTGCAACTATTACTTGTTTTGTTTTGAATGGGTTAGCATTTATTTTATTATAAATAGAATATTGATGAAAAGTAAATGTTGTTATTGGTTTGTTAGGAATAAAAGCAAAAAGAACAGAAAACAATAACTCACTTTGTTCCAGAAAAAGGCAAATAATAACATTTTGCTTAGTTTATTTTTTTAAATTGTAGAACTGGAATATCTGGAAAGTCTCCTTGAAATTGTAATCTTATCCTTCATACGTTTATTTTGTTTCTGTTTAAGTGCAATCACTTACCCAAGTAACACAGAAAACATCTTTTCAAATCCACATTTCCAAACATGTAATATAGATGTTATATATGAGTTCCAGAAAACATATTGTGTTATTTTTAAGCACTAATTTCGTTTTTCAAATACAAACAACAAAAATAAATGTTCTTCACTCATCGGTTCCATCATATATAAAATTTCCTTTTGAAATGCTTTTGTTTAACACTACTAGAGCATCATGACGAAAACATATCGAGATAGCAGCATTTTTTTTCAGCATTCAACATACACATTTTTAGGTATGCTCAGATCTCTGTTCCAAAAGCGAGGCAAGAAAGACAGTTCGAACTCAATCGGCTATCCATCCGCATCAACAAGATATATCCGCACTATATCAAACTATTTGGCTTCGTTTATCATCAATGTTGTGATTGCCTCTTGAAATGAACATTTTTAACACCACCGTCCTGTAGTGAACGTCTGCATCCATTTGTCAGCTTCACATGCTCTATCAGTAAGCTGGGCTGCCTTGTTCTGCTAGCCAGTTTCCTTATTATTATCTTCCGTTGAATACATTTTCAGAAGCACTCTTGGATTATTCCGAATGCGTTAATGGATTGGAAATCCCACGGAAGCTGATAATACCGACAAGGATTTTAATCATCACAAAAGTAAACAACACAATTCTTGACAATAATACTTTGACATTTGACAGTCTAGCCTCATCAAAGAATAAGTTATAATTTAGTTATTTAAATGTTGTAAATGACGGTGCCAAATCAAAATTAATACTTTCATGTGCATATGTTGAAGAAATGTTATTCAGACGCATTATAAATGATGACGAAACACCTAACCAAAATTCATTGTTGGATTGCTGTCTCAATGCATTTTGAACGTTATTTCAACTTTATTGCAAATCAAAGCTTGTAGACATGAATAAATTCTTCCGTAAAACTCTTCACATTACAGTACCGTTCACAAATATCAATACGTGTACTTTATGAAACAAAAATGTGAAATAAATTGACATTTAGTATTTTCCTTCGTTATCCGATTGATCTAAATAAATTACGTAAAAAAACAAGGTAATATTTCATATATTGGTTTAACGTCATTTGTACGAAGTTATCCTTTATCCTTTAGGTTATCCATAATGATGACATAACATGGTTCTGATTTTTCGCGGACGCATCCATTGCGTAAAAATTGAACTAAGTGTATATGTAACAGCTTTAATGTTAATATTTTGATAACGGAAACCGTGTCGTGTACTTTCATATTACTAGTGAATCATATCACCTACCAGAGGTGGTTCCAAGATCCACACCTTACCCTACCCTACTAACAAATACTCCTTCCCGAGACAACAGTGGGGATGCTGTGGATCCCACGGTTTCTAGCAACAACGGTTGTCGAACTAACATTCCTTCCCTTTTTCCGATGACCGTAAAGACGTGGTCAGCGCCGTTATTGGCTTTAAAATATTGAACTCTCGAATTGTGTACATTGAGAGTGTGTAGTTAGTCTCAAGCACCATTCATTGGATCTCTGTGCAACTTCGCTTGTTCTGGTCAATCACGGAGTAGCAACTACGATGTGTACGGTTATCTTTAGTTTGCTTTGCTTTGCTTTACTGAGTGTAACTGATAGCAATATGGTTCTCTAGGAAAAGTTGTTCAGAATTTAGTGCTTCTCAATTTTGTAGAACATTTCATTATGAAAACAATGAAAAATTGTCATTATGATCTTGGGAACCATTTGCAATTTCACAATATGGGAAAAAAAGTTCAAAAATATGAAGAAAGTTTCCCGAAACTAAAACCAATAGTTTAGGCTTAATTTTTTCCAGAATAAAAAAAAAACAAAAAATGGAACAGTTAATAGAATAAGTTTCAATATAACAACATTACCACTACCTCTGATATTTTTATCATAATAAATGAATCATGTACATTTTATTTCGAATCGGTTTAAATATTTCTGAAGAGGCCATTTTCGAAAAAAAATATCTCAATTTTTGTTACAATATATTATATATCACAAGAATCTGGTAATAGCATTGAACTAGAAATTTGAATCTAGTATGCAAAAAGTGTCATCAATGATACCAAAACCAACAATCTTCTTCTTGCCATATGGTCAATGTGTACCTCCGGTAACCTAGCACCTGTTTCTATTTGTCATCGTTTTTTTATTAAACAAATTCAATTCTCTATCACTAGACACTAAACGTGCGAACAGGATTCACAAACAGAAGTCAGCTGAAGATCGACAAGAACAGGCAACAAGTGGAATGGAGTTAACATACAAACAAAACCGTTTCTAAGCTGACGATGGACAATGATAAGAAAAGTAAATGACAACTATAATACTGGGGGGTAATGTCGTTCGCATTCACGTTTTTTTTTTTCAATCATCAAAACAATCACAACATCGAACGGCTACAGAGAGAGTGGCAATCTGAGTGGGTGGCTGCGAAGGGTGTGTTGGGTTGATAGATAACGCGGGAAACAATGGCACAAAGAAATGTGTGAAAACCAATATCAATTGGAATATGTTTTCATAAAAAACGCTTCACAAAGCAGCATTCCGTTAAAAAAGGATGAATTGCAATTCACGCGAGCGTTTGTTCGTTATAATTCGATCTTTGATAAAACATAATTGAAGGATGATTGGCTCTCGTGGCGATGTGTGTGTGTGGGTGGTGAGGGTGCAGAATGTCACACAGTTTTCCACTGCGATTGATTGGGATTGGAACGCACATCTCGGGAGGAGAAATACACACACACCAAACTGTGTTGGAATGAGTTGGAAAAGTGTTAATCAAACTGATGAATGTTTGTCCATCGAATGAGAAGCACGAAAATTGAGACATTCTGCTTGTTTGGTATTCCACTCTGGTGGATGGAATGATATGAGAAGAGATATGATGATTAAAAACTGAAAATTGAAATGAAACGACTTGGAAACTGTTTCTGGTTGCAATGAACATGGATAACACATGGATTTATCTATAGAAAAGTGGGACCATTACAAGTAGTTCAAAGGTACTTACTCGATAAGCAATTGACGCAGTGAGTCCTCATCCTCCCCATCGCTACGATTGCTCTTGCGAGAGCCAATGGAAGCGGTTCCGTCGTTTCCTACGTATCCTGATCGCTTAAGTGAACTCGCACGGGATGAACGATGATGCTGTGAGTGCTGAGCGGATGACGATCGCCCATCGTCTACGCCACTGCTGCGCTGCGAGTCGATCGATTGGGAACGGTAGACTGTGAACGGTTGATGATATCAGAACAGAAGGCGTGTTAGTTTGTTTGTAAATATGGGTGGTTGAAATGGAGAAACTGATCTTCAAAACGATTTTTGAGATTTTTGGCATGCAGCAATGGCTAATAAGCACTTCGAAATAGAGGTTGAGTAAAAAAAAACGTGACTCTGAAGCAAAATAGGATAAATCCCATCTGCCCAAGGAAATTTGAAAGGAGCAAAGCTATTAAGTACCCACTCAATCGATTCTATAGTTACAATACTCCGAGCCGAAGCCAGGGAATCATAACTACAAAAAAAGACATCAGGTTCATCCGAAGATGTAATATCCACACATCCAGGAAAGTGTGTGCTGAATAAGTATTCCAGAACTTCCTCATCAGAGGAAGTCAGATCGCCATTTGGCAAACGAAGTTCGTTCACTCGGAAATCCTTAGATTTCGCAAGGATTTTGTTTAACCGACTGACTTCACTCAAACTGGAAACATTTGTACAAAGGTTTGTCCACTGGGGAGCTTTCCTGTAGGCCTTGCGAGCCGACCTGAAAACCTCCGAACCAGCCGAACGTCGTCCGTTTCAACTCTTTCTACATTGTTTCCTGAGTTTCGCCAGATCAGAGTTCCACCAAGGGGTTTCGCTTGTGATCTTCACAAACCATAGAGGGCATGCTTCTTCACAAGCTTCCATGATGATGAAGGTCGTTGTAGTATCAACGGCATCATCTAAACCACTTGGAGTGTCAATGGATGGTGTGTATCCATGAACTTTGGCCGCAACCTAATCAGTAAAAAGATCCCAGTTTGTTGACCGAGGATTCCTGAAACGCAATGTTTGCTAAGTAACATTCACATGTTCAAAAAAGTTGTTGCGATGGTCAGATAAAGATTCTTCATCTGACACATGCCAATTGGTCAGCTCGTGAATAATTCTACTAGAGCAAAGCGTTATATCTAACACTTCCTCTCTAGCAGATACCATGAAGGTTGGGCGGTTGCCTATGTCAAGTAATGCAAGATCTGTACAACTTAAGTACTCCATCAAACTGGAGCCTCTTAAGTTAATGACTGAGCTACCCCAGATGATATGGTGAGCATTAGCATCACTGCCAACAATGAGCGGAAGGCCTTTTGAAGGGCAGTATGCGATGACTTGTTTGAAAGCATCCGTAGGGGATGGTTTATCATGCGGTAAATACACCGAATAATAGACGTATTTCCTGTTGAGGTTTCAATTATGATAGTACATACATCTCTGGTGGTTAGCTCAGAGATGAGTGTAGCAACTATTGCGTTGATGACAAGCACACTGGCTCGAGGCATGACACGCGAGTTTGCTATTTCATGTTCGGAAAGTAGCAAACACCGGGTTCACAAGGTTTCGTAGATAGAAATTCCCCTTACGAAAGTAAGGCTCTTGTACCAAGTAGCCAATACCCAATCAGGTAACAGGTATCAGTAGGTCGGCTTTAGAGGCACGTTCTCCTTCTTTTGGAAAATTTGTGCCATCGCCATGAACACGAGCCTATTCATCATTTACCTGACGGAGAAGGGAAGGAAAAAGGATAGGACAGGAGAAAGGACAGGTACAGGAATAGGATCGTCATACACGCAAAAGCGTACCACAATGGGTTCAAACAGCGCCCTGAGAAGGGTTATCTGTGCGCATAAAGCGTACAGAAAGCCTATAGCTTTTTACCACAGCGGGTCAAGAACAGCAGAACGTCCTGAAGATTCAGGTTTCTGAAGTCAGTTTCACTTAATAAGTGTTTTCCGAGTACTCGGAAACGCAGTAGCGCAAAAACTGGACAGTTACATATCAAATGATACGAAGTTCCATAATCGGATTCACAGCTATCACAGGCAAATGAATCAGCTTGCTGAATATTCGCCATGTGATAGCTGAGTCGGCAGTGGCCAGTCAATGCTTTGACCAGCATGCTGCAATTCTGCTTTGACAGATTTGTTAGATACTTTGCAACCCCTAGAGATGGCTCAGTACAATACGATTTTGTTTAACAACATGAATCCAAACTATTCCAGTATTGTTTGTGCTGAGTGGCAGCCCAGGTGTCATTCTGAAGCTTTACCCAACACTTGGATACTGGAATAGCTGGCTCAGGACCAATGAAGTCATGTGATGCTCCAGTGCGAGCTAACTCATCAGCCAATTCATTTCCAGCGATGGAAAAATGGCCAGGCACCCGTACAAGGTGAACAGCGTTTGCTGAATTCAGCTCCTCGATTCGAGTTCGACAAGCGATAACTATCTTCGACCTGGAGTTGGCCGAAGCAAGTGCTTTAATAGCAGCCTGGCTATCTGAACTGAAGTATATTACTTTGCCCATTACGTGCTGCTGAAGTGCTGATTGCACTCCGCACATAAGAGCAAAGATTTCGGCCTGAAAAACGGTGCAGTGTCCACCAAGTGAGTAAGACTGATGCAGCCTTAGCTCACGAGAATAAATACCAGCACCTGCTCGACCTTCGAGAAGGGAGCCATCAGTGTAATATACGATGCCGTCTGAAATACTTCTCTCCAGATAACCAGATGTCCACTCTTCCCGGTAAAGGAAATTCGTGGAAAATGTCCTATATGGAAAATTACAAGCAATTGTAAGATCACTTGGAGCAAGGACAACTTTGTCCCAATTCACCAAAAGTGAAAACAACGAGGTGTGTGTTGAACTGCGGTTCACAGGAGTTTCCTCTAGTAAACCGAGTACCCATAGGCGGTAAGGGCAAGAAAGTGCTTCTTGTTTGAGATGAATGTGTAGGGGCATCTGGGGTAATACGCACTGTCGAGGCAAAACGCACCCTCTTGATTTTTCAGGAATTATCGGTTTTGGAGCTTTGAAACCTTGCCAATCTAATAGAACGTCCTTATAAATGAGCACCTGGAAAATTTTACATAGGGTATGTGTACCGTTCCTTGGCCTAATATGCCAACCGCCTTGACAATTTTGACCATAACTCGTGAATTAATAGCAGTATAAATTATGTGTTCACTCTATCACGCACTCTAGGCAGTGCATGTTTCTGCAATTGGAAGCATATTGGCGTAAATATTCAAGAACTTGCTTATTTACATTGAAAAGATTCGATGCGATGGTATGCAATGTTGGTCTACGGTACAAAAACTTGCCTACTAGTGGATACAACGTTGGCCTATTGCTGTCCAAACGCTAGAACACCTTATTCTATGTTTTTTTTTTATTTCTGCTGAAGTATTATCACTGTTTGTTCACCAATCTTGCTTTCAAATAACATTTTCGGAGCCAAATTTTCACATAACTATAGATAAATCTCTTAAACTAAAGTTCTTTCTTAATTTAGTAACGATAACAATGCAACCCCATTATTGTGTTATATTTTTACAGTCACCGCACACAAAATCTTTCTTCCCGTTCGTTCTTTCTGGTTCATTCGCAAGCAATGTGGTTGACGTCACTTTTTCGGTATTGTTGACGTCACTTTATTGATGGGCCAAGATTTGGGTACATAGTGAAAAAAATGTCCTCAATATTCGGCCCACATTTAATTTGTAAAATAGTTATTTTTCGTTGAAAACAAATATACAAGATCAAAATAGCGTCTTTGATCGTCGCATAAAATGTTCAGTTATCGAGAAGTCAATTCGAAATGTTCCAGAATCAGGCCATTTATGATCATGTGTATAGACTACCCACTAAGCCGAAGAATCATGGCGTCTACAAAAGCTAAACAAAGTGACATTTTCATTCAATTTTAATGCTCCAAAATGCTAAAATGAAATGTTACAGTTGTTTGGCGCATAGCTTTCCCGATCTCCAGTTATGCGTGTTAGTTTTTGGTTAACGTTAAGATAGGCCGAATGAGGGGACTATGCCAACGAAGCATCCCGATACCCTATCTGCGTTACGTAATAAGTGAGAAAAATGAATTAAATCAAAACGCAGGTTTCTGATGTAATTTTTCCGATCGTTTGTCGAACGATTTGATGGTAAAAACCGACCAAATATCTTAAGCTGTTGTATTTATTCAGTTAATTGAGGGTAATACTAAGCGTAGAAATAAAAACATAAACAATAATGTACATAAATTATATATTTTAAACAATTTTATTTTTTACTCTTGATTGGGGCAATATGCACTCCATGTGTTGGGGCAAAACGCACCTATAGAAAGCAAGCTGTAATCATATCTATGAGCACTGTGTAAGTAATCGCAAATGAAATTGAGCTATTATTCGTCTTTAAAACCTTAGAAAACATGCATTCCTCTAAAAAGGGAAAAGATTTATAAACTCGACAGGGCATCTTGCCCCAATGTTGTGGTGCGTCTTGCCCCTTTGTTTGAGTGCATTCTGTCCCATTGCTGTAGTGCATTTTACCCCGAGCATGGGTGCATACTGCCTCGCATAAACATACGAAGCCGTAATGTTGGTCTTCACAAAAAACGTTATTTTCAAAAGCTATACTATATTAAGGCCAAAGTTTTGTTGGAGATCGCTTAGAATGCAAGTATTTGCAATGAATGCATGCATTAAAACAATAAATTATTGTCCTTTTATATGCATTTGGACGCATCTTCCTTAACTGGTGCATATTACCCCAGAATCCCCTAGTGGGGCAACGTCAAAGAGAACTATGAGCGGTGCCATAGGAGTTGAAGAGAACGCTCCAGACATCGCCATTAAGCTCACATCCTTTGGAGATGGCCTAACTTTGATTGGACCGTTCTCACTTCGCCCTTTTGCCACCACACAAGACATCCATAGGCCAATATTGGACGAACAACAATTGTGTAAATCCATCTGATATACTTGGGTTTTAACCCCCAAGTTGTACCAAAGGTTCGCCGGCATTGCCCGAAGGCCATACAAGCTTTCTTGATTCTGAACTCAACATGAGGTGTCCAGGAAAGCTTGGAATCAAGAATTACTCCAACGTACTTTACCTGTTCAGTCACATTGATTTCAGAATCAAAGAGACGTAAAGGTCGAACACCATTACGGTTTCGCTTTTCCGTGAAAAGAACAATAGATGTTTTACTCGGATTTACGGAAAGGCCATATTGGGGACACCAACCCTCAACTACCTGAAGAGCGTTTTGCATCATGTCGAAAAGGGTGCTGATGCACATACCGACTAACAATGTTAGGTAGTCGTCGGCAAAACCATAAGTAGGAAAACCGCTATTATTAAGTTGCCTCAATAGCGTATCTGCTACGAGATTCCACAAAAGTGGTGATAAGACTCCCCCTTGGGGGCATCCACAAACACTCAATTTCCTATTCGCGGCTTGACGTAATGTCGCGAAGAGATGTCGGTTTTTGAGCATTTGGTGTATCCAATCATTGGAGATATACCATGACCCCGTGCGGCTTCCAATATGGCATCGAAAGGCACGTTGTCAAAGCCACCCTCGATATCTAAGAAAACACTCAAGCAGGATTGCTTTTCAGCGAATGCCTTCTCGATATCGTAAACAACACTACCCAAACTAGGTGAGATTAAACTCTTCGCAATAACTGCACAATAAAGAACAATAGCAATAAAACCAGATTGGTATCCATTGGAAAACGCGAAAGGCGAAAATACACAGAATACACTGTGTAAATCGCATATTGCGAAACCACATAGATGAAAAATCAAACTAATTAAAAACATCTTCATAATCTCGCCCTTATTTAGCCTCAAGTGAGACTTAAGAAGGGCAGCTGATTGTTTCGGACGAAAAGATAAGGTCGGTTAGCGCAGTAAGGGCAAAATACTGGCTCCGTTTGCGGTAAGGTTATATTAGACCCCCCTAGCCATTCATTCCTAGGCACGGTAAGTATAAAGCCGCATCACACCATGAATTAGAAGTCACCTGTTGGTGGATTCTTACCACCGGAATTCATAGTGAATTGAGACAATCGCAACCGATCGAGAAAAGAAGTAAATATTGATGATCAACTTCATACGGGCTCGAACAGCCGTTAGGAGGCTCCCGGGTATCCCGGGTTTTTCGGGATTTTGAAAACTATATCCCGGGAAACGGGAAATTACCTCAATCTTGGGATTTTTTGTCCCGGGATGAACACTCTAGATACAGGCCAAGTTGTAGTAAAAATGGTAAGAAAAAAAAAGAAGAAGGTTATTCTGATCTTTGGGCTCATCGACATTTTTATTTAGACCATTCGACCTTTTGACCTTCGAGCTTTTGTTTGACAACCGTTCTTGCTGTTATTGTCAAAGTTCTGATTGTTTTCATAACTGTGCACTAGTACATTTCTATACCTGAGGCGATGGAAGAATCAAAATTTCTTTTCGTATGTTTCTACACAGCTGTCCGTTCTCCTATAGCTTGAAAAAAAAAAACTTTGCGAGAAAATCATTTGATCACCGGACGGACGGTTGACTGTTAGTCTGTAACGACTCTTGATTGTCTCAGTCATCTGAAGATGGAAACTTACCTTATTCATGTTTTATTTTAGAGCTGTAAGTATGTGTCCATCTGCATTGTGTTAGATTACCGTCGCAAACCAACCAGAATTGCTTTAGTCTGTGTCAGAGCTCAAGCCCTTTTTGTTATCCCAATGATAGAAGGAGTTCCTCAAATTTGAGAATATCTTCAAGTCATCAAGCTACAGCCTGAAATTTTTCGATTCAATCCACTTATCGAACCTACTATATCTCGACTCATCCCAAAATGATTGCCTCCAAAGACCTCGTTCAAACGCACCTTTGAACCCTCGGTCGAGCCCAGTTCTGATAAGTCATTCTCTGGAGTGCAATGAATCAGCTCCTCATCATGCTTGGTTTTTTCGCCTGCTCTCAAAAACTCGGAAGCTCGTACTGTCTCGTCGGCAGCAACCGACAACGATACGGTCTAATCTTTTTGTCGGATCAGAACGAGTGAAACATCGATTCCATTGAATGTTCATTAATTTTCTATCAAAATCGACTTACCGAGACCATTGGCAATGACCAGCACACTCCAACCGGAATGGCGGATGGATGAAACTGGGGGGGTCAAAGATCGATGACCACACCGATAGTAGCTCATTGCTTATGCTTGGTGCAGGCATAAGAAAATGAGAATGAGATAAGACCTTTTTGTCCGCACACACATACCTGCAGGACTCGGGTGTGGTGCGGTGCGTGCCTCAATGTTCGGAAAGTTCATTAAGAAAACACCGGGCTTAACTGGAAGTGCCTATGAAAAGGTCAGACATGGTTTATCCTTCCGGAGAACTTTGCTGCAGCCTTTTTAGCTAATGAATCAATCTGTATGGCGGCGGCCGTCCGGGGAGCTAAGAGCTGGAAGAATTATGGAGCTACAAAGGAACGATACCGGGAGCTTTACTTTTCGAATAGATAAGATGTTGGATTTATTGCGAGATGGTGAATCTTGGCGAACAATATTGAGTAATGGTAAACTTGTAGCAAACAACATCGGTAAGGTATTATTGTCTTGAGGAAGTCTTAATGTGTGAAATATGGTAAGGGGTGTACTATAGCTATAGTTACCATAGATGAGTATATGAAGACTGAAAATCCCTTTTTCAAAAGAACGAGCTTTGTTGATTGATGCAATAGCTTATGACCTTCAACGTATGACGATGTTATGTGCGTCATAGCAATACATTGAACATTACTTTATAACGTTGAAAAAACGGCAATTAAAGATAGAAATTATGAAATTGATTCTTATGAAAAGGAATGTTTTTTTTACACAGCGTGTTTTACTCGCAAGTATCCTAGAGCACAGAGTTTCTTTGTGCCTGCCATACGATGTACACACGCAAAATCAGTTAATAACTGTGGAAGTGCTCATAGAGCACTGAGCTGAGAAACTTAGTTCTATCTCAGTTACGCCAAGAAGATGAAGAAGAATGTATTTTCGGGAGTTCACGTGTGTTCTACAAAGTTGTACTTTGTGACAAAATTCACCTTCTTCCACTGGGATTCCTGCAGAAGTTACTTCTGTTTGAATTTTACCAAGAATGTCTGCTAGGATTCCTTCAGAAATTTCTAATGTAGTTCCTCCAGAGAAGGATTCCGTGCCGGTCGATGCTGTTTGGGTTACATTATAAGGGTGTGTCTGAGCTGAGTAAATCATCGGCCTCATTGAAGCATTGTACGAGGCATTCTCTTCTGCCTATCCGGGTCATCGCTGAGCGTGAATGAAATCGTGAGCTGCTATGGCAGTCTATCACCACAGACGCACAAACGTAACACTCTTCAAAACAGCTTGACACATGCATTCAACGATCAATTTAAATTTTATTTGAGTTCCGCGATCCTTCCAGCAGAGGCGCTTGTGATCGAATGCTTTGACGTTTGCCAGTGTACTGTATACGTTGCTAAATGGTGCAAACGTGTAGTACTGTGCGTGTTAGACAAACGTCAAATCGCAATCCATCATGGCCGACAGTGTCTCGCTTGGTTCTACCAATAGATGGCAGTGTGTTCATGAACAAAACATCGGGCAAAAGTGTTTATGAATTTCCTCCAAGAGTTAAGTCTGCTTGTCTGTGCTGGTGGGGCAGGGGTGGGGCTTATTTTCGAAGATTGCTCCAGAAATTCTTCTTGAAATGCCTCCGGGAATGCCTGCCGGGATTCCTAAAAAAGTCCTCGTAGGATTCCTCCAAGATTTCCTCCTGGGATTCCTTCAACTCCTTAGAGGTGGTGTTTCTGCAGAAATGTCTCCTATGATTCGTTCACAGATTTCTTCAAGGATTCCTCTTGGAGTACATCCAGAAATTACTGTTGGAATTCCTTCCAGAATACCTACTGGAAATTCTCCAGCAGTTCTTGCTGAGACTTCTCAAGCATTTTCACCTAGAATATCTCTTGAGAGTCCTCAAGGAATTCCTGAAAAACAAAGAAAAAACCGGCGGATTTTCACCAGAAATGCCTGCATGAAACCCAGTAGCAGTCCTGAAGTAATCTCAGCACTAGTTTTCCACAGGAGTTTTAAAATCTTCAGTAGGAATAACTTTTTTTTATTCAGTTTCGTCAACCAACGTAGGCTAGTACATATACATACAATTTTTGAAAAGAATTATTCCTGGAAAGTCTAGAGGGAATCCTGGAGAAGCCTTTTGAAAAATCGCAGAAGAAACTTCTGCAGGAATTCCAAAATAGGGAAGAAGGTAAGCCAATGAATGGTTATGGGGAACCATGAAGAGTGGTCAAAGAGTTATCAGGAAAGGTCAGGAAGCTAAGTAAAGCCTGCGCACTTTAGAATCGGTACACTTTCAACCGGCTGCAGATCAAAAACGGTTTAATCTAGAAAAAAAATGTTGTAAGAAGCAAATGAAGTTTATTTATTATATTTTGTAGGAAAAATGTGAAAAATTCAGTTATTATTTCTTCAAGATAAAATTTTGACCTGATTGTGAAATTCATGCCATTTTATTCTGCACAAACCAATCGTCAACATTTGCAAATTTTACAGCTTACGGGCTGATATTTCCCCAAGAAACAAAATTATATTTATCAAAGATATGCTCAAAACAAGTTACGACATTAAACTCTTGACAAATATGGTTCACAAGACCATAATGAACTTATAGCCTTATTGTCCATTCACGCTATATTCAAAACATAATTTTACTCAAAGTATTTTTTATGAAAAATATTTCCGGGGATCGTTTTTTGGATCTACAATTCCCCAATTCAAGTTCATATCGAAACCTGGATTATTTTTGGAATTATTAGAAGTTTTCCCTCACAGTAGTTTAAAATTAACCCTCTAATACCCAAATTTTTGATTTTGATCTAAATATCATTTTTCGTCATCTAAAATCGATTTAAACATGTTTTGGAAGATGATTCTTTTTTATTCTCGATTTCGTGAATTTCAGTTTTTGATTTTTTTTTAATTTTTATTTTTGAACATCCCCACAATTTTATATTTTTCCTGGAAGCCTATTTGGGGTATAGAGTTTTTGAGATGAAAATATTTTGAGATTTTTCGATTATTGTTGAAATATTTTTATTTTAAACTTTTTTCATAGAAAATTTTGTTTTCCGTGTAATTTTAAGAAAAATAATTTTAGAGTGTATTCGATTCCCTTAAACTAAAAAAACTAGGCTAGAATGATGCGGGAAAAAAAATAAAATATGTTAATTTTAGCGATTTAATACAAAATAAACAATGATTTCTAGAAGGTGACTAAAACATTTTTTCAATGATTTTTCAAAAATGTAAATACGCTTTAAAATACACCAAAAACCATTTTGAGATATACAAAACAGTCCTAAATATCAGCCAAAAATATAAATAAAATGATTTTCCACGATACAAAAATTGCAAACATGCTCAAATTATACCCCGTCTAAAGGCGGGGTTGGGTTTTAGAGGGTTAACAGTCGTAAGGCTAACTCCTCATAATAAGCCTAAAATAAGATAGTTTTCATGGATAAAACACTGAAAACCATATTGATTATGGAACTATAGATGTGATTCTATGATCACAAATAAACTTTTGAGTACATTCAGTTTTATTAAAAAAAAAAAGTTAAACATTTCACTCCATCAAAACACTTCCAATGAATTTCGTCAGCAATACTCCATACAGCTTTCGAGCTACGACTATTTATATTGTTCTGCATCAAATCATTGATTTATTGTAACTAATAGGGTATCGCCAAAGAATAAGAATATCAAGAAAGCCCACTCCGCTGATGATCGGGGGGACACTACCGCAGAGCTATCTGCGGATGAAAGTTCAACCTTCATACAGTAGTGTGCGTTACTGATTGTATGTGGATACCAAAACATTCGCACACCACCTTCTCTTATGATAAATCACGAACACTGTTACATAGAGCTTCCACCTTGAAACGCTTAGAGAGCGCCACTTGTCTTGTCGCTTGACGCTTATATAGAAAAAGACAAGAGAGGGCATTCTTTCTATTTTTATTCTTTGGTATCGCGCTACTTGGGCGGTGGCTTCTATATTCGTCTGTTTGCCACTATAACTCAGTCAACTTTGAACCAATTGATTCGAAATGTTGTACACGGGTAGATACTATACCTATATCACCACATTCCAAAAGTTGTGTCAATTGGTTCAAATTTGACTAAGTTATAGTGGAAAATAGACGAATATAGAAGCCACCGCCCAAGTGGCGCGATTCCCTACTATTCGTATAGTATCCTTCCCGTATGCGTATTTACCGAACTAAAGTTTATGCGAAAACAACTTTTTTGACTTTAAATATCTATGCAAGCCTTTGATTTTTCATAAAACCCTTCAAAGGCTTAACATAGCTATGGGAACGTCCATAAATTACGTCACGCTTTGAGGGGGGAGGGGGGGGGTTTCAGCAAAGTGTGACGACTCATACAAAAATTTCAGAGATCCCATCCAAAAAGTGTGACATAGGAGGGAGGGGGATTGAAAATGGTAGAATTTTGCGTGACGTAATTTATGGACGTTCCCTATATTGGAAATTTAAAAACACTCATGGAATATTTAACCTCCCTTAATCAACAATCATAATACCAACAACTATTCTATACTGCGTAATTGGTGGGTTTGGTAATTATATATTCCTACACAAATCTTGAATCTGACAATGATTGGTTTTTTCTCAATGTGTTCAGAAAAAACTGGCACAATTTACGAATTCAGATCAAAAGTTCATCTTAAAATATAAAAACAGAAAATTTTATATTTTTCTTACAAACTACGATAGATGGGCTTCAATTGCTTCTAACAACACTTTTTTCCAAGCGACACCGTTTTTGAGCGGCAGTTGGTTGAAAGTGTACCGATTCTTAAGTGCGCAGGCTTTAAGCCGAAAGTGATCCATGGAATGCCAGAAGAGATTAAGGGGTGTTTCAAAATGGAGAGTTTGAAGGGGCAGCTAAAGGAAACTAAACAAGCTTTATGAAGATAAGAGTCACAGGTGTATTTAGGGGTATTTTCAGGAGGCGTTTCAGGAAGGTTTCAGGGAGTTTTCAGAGCAGTTTTTCCTAAGAGGAGACCCCCTGTAAATCCACTTAAATCCAACAGGAGAGGATGAGAGAGTTTAAATGGGGTTAAGGGAAGTTCCGAAGAAGCTTCAAGAATGTATCAAGGAAGCTGAAAAGTTTTTTTTCAAAAGTGTTTCAGTGGCTTTTTAGAGGAGTTTAAGTGGCAAGAGAACCAAATGGTATTCAAACGATAAAAGGGAGAGATAGGTTTCAGAAGCAAGGCAGAGGAAAAAGACTTGAGGGTTGAAGGGAAGGGAAAGGAGGGTTTTGGGGTCTGCAGGAGAGTTTTGAAAAAGTTTACAAAAGATGGGTGATAAGAAAAGTTCAAAGAAAAGCCATGCGTGTTTAAAAGGGTCTTAAAGGATAGATTGGGAAACATAAGCGGGCGGGGTTTCAAAGCGGGTTAAGGAGATTCCATGAGAATTCCATGGAAGAAAGAATAGTACAAGAGAAGTTTCAGGAGAAGTGCAAGAAGGGTGGAATGAGTTTCAATGTAAGTTTATATAGGACGGCAAAAAATATTTGGAAGAGGGTTGCAGGAGAGTTTCAGGGAAGTTAAATGAGGGTGTGTAGCAAGGAGAGCTCAAAGTCATATACAGCTTATCGCGTTAGATAATTTTTACCGAAATCTCAACTGCTGAGTGTTCGGTAATGGATTTTTACCGAAATTCTGTAAAAAATACAACATTTCGGTAAAATGTTATCGTGTATCTGTCAAACTCTAACGATGTTCGGTAAATGTTGCCAGTTTTACCGATTTTTTCCGGTAAACAAAACTTAACAGTAAAATATTACCAAAGTCGGTGATTCTTTTAAGTGTGTAGTGGGTTCGGATGACGTGAGGGGAAATCCAGGGTTCAGAAAGATAAAGAGAGTTTCAAAAATATTTCAGAGGTTTGTTTTGGGAATTTTATGAAACTTTCAGGCAGGTTTCAGCTGGTTTAGGGCTGGTTTCAAAGTTTTTTTGTTAGTAATGTTAATGGGTTTTAAGGGTATTAAAAAAGCCATTCCAAGACATTTACGTTACGCTAACAGCGGTTTGAGTAGAATGAAGAGTTTTAAGTGGTGATAGGGAAGGTGGCTTGATTCTTAGGAAAGCCAAATGAATTTTCAGAGAATTCAAGTGAAATTTTCACAAAATTTACCGTAACTCAAGAAAGAAAAAAAGTCCATTCCAAAAATTTCAGCTATCAAAGCAAATTGTATCCATAGAAAATTGAATATTGCTCGATAGGAAAATTAAATAAATAACACCATAAATTGCACCATAGAAAATAGACTAATGCTCCATAAGTATTATAAAACTGCACCACATAAAATACAATTTGCTCCATAAAAAATGAAAATTCTCCATAACTTTAAACATTTGCACCACTAAAGCAGTGCAATGTAAAGCAATTCAGCCCTGTCGAATTAAATTATGAGAATATTCTATCTATGGAGGATATTCATTTTTTATGGATAATACTTATGGAGAATTTTTTATTTTCTAGATGTCCCGGCAAACGTCGTACTGCCTGCTTACTGTGTTTTTGACAACCAGCTCCAAGTGCCGTCCAAAACGGAATTTCAGATTTTCCCGTTTTTCTCACTTTCCCAAACACTTTTTCCAGTTATTTTTTCGCACGAAATGAAGTATGTCCGTTGACCCGTTCCCGACCCTATTCGTGACATACAAACACCATTCCATTTTTATTTATACAGATAGATTCGCATTTTTCTATGGAGCATTTCTATTTTATTATGGAGCATTTCAGTATTATTTATTTGTGGAAAATTTCACTTTTAATGAGAAAATGTAATGTTTTACCGGTACATTTTTTATAAAGTATGGAACGTTTTCAATTATTTATAGTTAACATTGCACATTTTCATGGAACATATGTTCTTTCTTTATGGAGCGTTTTTTGATTTTCTATGGAGCGTTTCTATTTGTTTATGGGTGCAATAAATAGGCTGCCGTTTTCGTTAAAACAAAAAAGGTTATTATGCGGTTTTCTTGTGTGTTTTGAAGATTCGATCAGTTTACCCCGAAACAAAAAGGTCAATCCCAAAGGCACTTACCGTCCGGGCGCAGTCGTATTGGAGGTGAGGTCAGCTTAAGCGTTGATGACAGGGCGTGCGAGTCCAGGGGCCCTCCAAAGACATACTCATACGTAGCTTCCTGACTCAAGGTTGTAACTGGAATGCGGGTGAAATAATCTTGTTGGTTGTTTACGGTTATTATTGGTGGCATGATACTTTACGTGAGCTGATGGCAAGTCGTGGATGAAAAATTTTCAACTGATAATCTGGTTATCAAACTCATAAAGGTACATCCAATGGAGAAATGAGGACTGATTCGATATACAGGGAAGTAGGAACTCATAAAAGGTACTTACATGAACTCATATTTGAAGCAAACACTTAACGAAATCATACCAAGAACAGAAAAGGCACTATTACATCCATCACGGTGGTAAGGGAGGTAACGAGGAGTTTTGAAGGGAGTTGCATGCTTGCGCGGATGAAAATGGCGAAAAAAGTAGGAACACTATTAAACATCTAGAAAAAGTTGGGCACACTGCAAAATTATTTTGGGAACCAACCTGGAAACACTGACAGCGGCTGCAGCACTTGGGTCGAACGTAACGGCGGTGGCAACGGCGGTAACTGTGGCTCCGGGCCGTTCGAGATGGAAGACGGAGGAGAGATCATCGAAGGGTCGCCGTTTGCCGCCATAACATGGAGACGGCCGGCTGGAGGGGTTTCAATTGGCGTTGTTAGTAGGATGTGTTAGTAATGGAACCGACCGAGAAGGAGATAAATTGACATTAAAGTTAGGATTAGTATGTGTTAGTAAGTACATGACAGGTTATATAGGATTCAAACAATTTGATATGTCGTATCGTAATAAGGCTGACACAAATTTCGATTGTCTCTTATGTCACCGCCCCCTCGGAAAATTTGAGTCAAAATTCAACATTTTGAAGGGGGACACCAATAAATTATTCAAAAAATTTTCAAATTTTAAGGTGAAATTAGAGTTGCACAGAAAATTTCTTAACAAATCCGATGAGTTTATAGATTTTGCCGAATTGTTTGGGTATTTCTTCATCAAATACATTTATTATTTATTGTCCTCCCCCTTAGCGAGCCAACGAGTATTGTGACAAAAGAAGAAAATGAGTTTTGTTCCGGCCTAATTGTTAATTGTAATGAGGTATGTATGTAATAACTAAATAATAACGAATGTTATACAGGGGATAGACAAAATTATCGGGACAGGCAAAATTTTCACTTTTCAAAAAATGTTCACTTAGCTGTAACATTTCGAAAAGTGCATTAAATATTCTCAAATTTTCACTGTAAGTAGATAAACTAGTTGTGTATCAGCGTTAGCGATTTAAATTGTAATATGCATATGTATAATATGCAAAAACAACTATGAAAACTTCATACAATACTTGTCTCGTCAAGAATTCCTCCATGTTTACTTTACCTTTAGCCTATAACTAAGGTACATGTGTGAAGAATTTGCATTTGTTGGAATTCGTGAATAAAAAGAAATAAAAGGGACACATTCAGGTTTTCTATTGTAATCTTCACATGAGTTTCTTTTCAAATTCAATTATTCTAATCAATATTAGAAAGAAAAGAAAAAAAATGATAAAAATGAGGCAAGTATCTTCAATGTCCTTATCAACAGTTAAGCGACAAAGCATAGAATCAGAATATGTTTTACTTTAACCTTTCGCGATTGGCTGTAATTTTAAGAAACTTCTTCATTCCAGTCACTAAACCAAGGAATGGGAATAGATTCTCCCTCCTACAGCACATGCATAATTAAAGAACCATTACACGAGTACAAATTTAAAACCCCTCCGTGGGCTATATGTTTTCTTGAATTGTTTGCTAGCGGCACTCCCAAGTTATTCTTCCATAATAATTAAATTAAAACTTTCCAACGTGCACACAGTTCCACCGAAACTGGCATCCTCAGAAATAAAGTGCATCTCTCCATGAAAGAAACTTGCCTTTTTCACAACTATACGTCTGCCAGTACCTACGCTGCACTGCTAACAACCCAAGATTCAGGAGTTTTTGTGTGTTGTTTATGCCCCCGGGCACGATATTTACCTTATTCACCAACAAAGGTTTCCTTCCGCTTTTTACTTGGACTGTTTGTTCCACATTTTCCTCTGGTGATTCTGGTTGGACCGGGAATGTTTCAAGATGCATCCCATGCCCAACGATCGATGGGAGGAGGAGAAGGACGAATCGTGTGCATGCTCCGCCGCTCTCTGTGCATGCAAATGCTTCATATTTCAGCCAACCAACCAATGCAACGGCAACGCAGGGGAAAATGCAAACTGCATACCTAGTCTGCAATGTTTATGACTGTGGCACACAGCTCAGCAACAAGCACGCCCTGGCCCATTCTATTGGGGCAGGGTGTGTTGGTAGAAATATGGCTGTAACGTGCCCAATCGAAATTTGTATGTCTGAAAAATAAATCATTTTTCGTATGAAATGTACAAAGCGCTGTAAACTGTATAAGATAAACGAATCTGCCAACTTTCCAAGGAGTTCCCATGCTGTCGAACCGGTAAACGCACAGGTATTCAGCAAGATCCTGGAGGAATCCTCGGAGGAATATCTGGGAATCCCTGGAAAAATTTCTAGAGGAGTTCCTGGAGGAATTCCTGGAGCAATTCCTGGAGGAATCCCCGGAGGAGTTCGTGGAGGAATACCCGGAGGAATTCCTGGAGGAATACTCGGAGGAATTCCTGGAGGAATACTTGGAGGAATTTCTGAAGGAGTCCCCTGAGGAATTCCTGGAGCAATTCCTGGAGGAATCCCCGGAGGAGTTCCTGGAGGAATACCCGGAGGAATTCCTGGAGGAATACTCGGAGGAATTCCTGGAGGAATCCCCGGAGGAATTCCTGGAGGAATCCCCGGAGGAATTCCTGGAGGAATCCCCGGAGGAATTCCTGGAGGAATCCCCGGAGGAATTCCTGGAGGAATCCCCGGAGGAATTCCTGGAGGAATCCCCGGAGGAATTCCTGGAGGAATCCCCGGAGGAATTCCTGGAGGAATTCCTAGAGGAATCCCTGGAGGAATTCCTGGAGGAATTCGTGGAGGAATCCCCGGAGGAATTCCTGGAGGAACCCCCGGAGGAATCCCTGGAAGAATTCCAGCAGGAGTCCCCTGAAGAATTCTTGCAGGAATCCCCAGAGGGATTCCTGAGAGAATCGTTGGAGGAATTCCTGGCGCAAACCCTTGATGAATCCCTAGAAAAATTCCTGGAAAAATCTCTGGAAAAATTCCTGGCGGAATACCTGGAAGAGTTCCTGGAGGAATTCCTGGAGGAATCCCTGGAGAAGCATGAAGAAAAAAAAATGAATGGAGAAAGAGTTCCTGAGGAAATCCGTGGAGTAAATTCTTAGGGAATCCCTGAAGGAATATGCTAGTCACAGTATAATATCTGCGCATCCTGTATCAATTCGGTTCTCCTACGGCACAAGTCTTCCTCCACAATGCCCCCATCTATCTGCTTCCGCTCTCAAAACGGAACTCATTGTTTGCTCAGTGAGTGCGCTTGCTGTAACCAACGCCGGTTGAACGTGAATAAATAAATATCTGGTTCCGACAGGAAGGCGGCGAAGGCACTGAGCAAGGGAGCAGCGGGGTTGTTTTCTAAATAATATCTTACGGCTGGTTGCCTTGGCATAGAAGAAGACAGCAAAGCGCATACCCCCATTGTTGCTGCTGCGATCCTTGGTCCATTCCGATAAGGAACGGACTGCTCGAGATTGGTGAAATTTTTCGCTCGGTTGACCATTTGCTCTCCGGTTTGCTGCTGGCTCGCTATGGCTAAGGAATCTCCCTTCCCGATCCGATAGCAGCATCATCGTCATGTGCACTCGATATGGGAATTGATTTGCTGGAAAATTATTGGGAATAGAAGCAGTTGGTTTGATGTTGTTGGGAGCGATACATAAACTGCGAAACCTTATCTGGAATGTTCGTTGCAGGTGCCGTGTAAGAATGAAATATTGATCTTTTGTCGGATATCAAAGTAAGGATTTACCTTAAAATCATCTACCTGTGAACTAAGTTCCAAGTTTACTTTTGTCGAGACTAATCTCAGACACTTCGACAAGATTGATGTAATCCTACAAAGGTCGAGAGCTGCCGTGACCACGGATGCCCCGGTCACCTAAGAAAGCTGTAGAAAGCTCTACGACCTCTAAGGCCTAGGAGTGAAGGGGATGTGGGTTTTTACTGAGAATTTAAGATTTTTGCATTTAAATGAATATTCATTTATTGAACTATAATATGGATAATACTACACTAGCAGTGTTGCCAGCTTCTAAAGAAATTTGTAACCATAAAGTAAAACCCATGAGAAAATGAGTAGATGGAAACACCGTAGATAAAGTGCATTTTAGAGGTCAAAGGATTGTTATACGTAGTTCTACTGCCCTTGAATTTTACAAATACAATCATAGAATGGTTTTTCTTCAAAAACGAAAATCTAGCGATGTACATGTTGAACCGATTGAATGTCAGTATTTCTTCCATGTTCAGTACCACCAAATAGCATTCCCTCATGAGTTCAACGAGCCCTTGTCATGCAAACATGCAGTTGTTCTAACGACTCGGGAGCGCAGCGTCTTACACAGACACAAAAACGACTCCAAATTATGCTGCAGTTCATAATTCACCGAAATCGACTTGTTTACGCGACACGGTGCCAATACCAGTTGGACCAACAACCGGAGGAAAAAAAACGGTCGTTTGTCGTCGCTGGCATAGTCTGGCCGTCACAGTTCCAAACGAAATGAAAATCTCCGCAACATTTGTCGGAACGGAGTGACGCAAACATTGCAGGTGGCGGCGCGTCTGTGGTCGGCGGTGTTGGTGGCGGTTGGAAAAACTTGCTACGTTTTTCTGTTGAAAACCCAGCAAATGGCGACTGATGATGATGACGGTTTGAATAATTTCTCCGACCTGGGACGATTACTGTTATTAGTGGGTATTAGGGTACTACACGCATGCACCGGCTGGCTGTGGAATTCCGCTAAGTTGGTGACCTCCTCGCTATCCGCACAGCAACATACATTCTGGCAATTCCATGAATTCGTTGGCACGAAGCTTAGATTAATGAGCTTTACAAATGCTGGTTTAATGCAACTGTAGAATACATTTATTTAGGCAACGGCCACATATGCGGGATGAAAAGGGTACTCATTTTCCAAACCAGTGCTGTGCAGGACATTTCCGCAAGGAAGGAATACACGCTTGACCCATATGCTTGCAAGCACAAATTTTAAACATTTAAATTATAAATGGCACATTCAATTGTTACCCGGCAGGAATGATTTTTAAACTCGCATCTTGCGAACTTGTAGGTACGGGCATTGTAGTGCACTAATAGTAATAGTATACATCCAGGCTTCACTTTTAACAATTCCCGCTCTCATACTGTAATCCGCACATAATCCTCATCAGGACAGAGGCTCTGAGCCGTAAAATTCGGTCAATCGTGCCCAATCTGGATCGAATATTGAGTAGACAGTGTCGATTTCGAGGGTCAGGTGACACGGGTTAGTGATGAATTCGTTTTCCAATGAACTTAATCCGTATTCAGTTTCTGCAGGTTTTCTTGCAAATGTGTTGAACATCGAACGCCAAACCTGGGAGTTTCTAAATAAATTCTAACCGAGCGCAAATAATGGTGAGTCGATAACTTGGCTACCACGTCTCTAGTCCTCACTAATTCCTATTTCACGCCTACATGAACCAGTCGAAGACAAAGAAAGAGTTGTGTGCTTCAGGACAGCTGGGATTACATCCCTGGGGCTTGACGAGCCCTTCAGTTCGAGTCAGCCACGTAGTCGCCGGCTAAGATAGGACTACTATCCCCATTTCAAGGTGTCAAGTGACCCGTGCCGAGGAATGAGTGATCGAGAGTGCGGAAAGATGCTCGATCGTCAGTCTTCCCACAAACTTGACACATGTTCAACTTCTGTACGTTTTCTCGCACTTGTGTTGAACATCAAACACCAAACATCGGAGTACCCGTGTTTGCTGCCGTACTCCGTACCGAAGAGTACACGCTATTTTTTTCTCGCTCATCGGCTGTGTTGGCAACGCACAGAGCGCTGCAACACATGCACAAATGACCGAATGTGTTTAAAATGTGTGCGCGCCACACACATTCCATGTGTTCCCGGCCTCATACTCATTTTTGTGCAGCTCGGTGGAAACGGAACAGTCAAACGTCTCCCGAGCCGCGGCCAAACAGTTTGGCACATGTAAACATGAGGTGAATTTTCGGGATTTTTTCCATCGAAGAGCTGGAAAGCAGATGGAAATGGAAATGTTTTTGACGCATTTTCAACGGCTTCAGCTATTCGATGGAAATAATCTCTGAAAATCATGAAAATTGAATCTTTTTTTCTAAATTTTATAAACAAAAACTAATATGGAAGCGGATTCCATATTCCGGGCGTTCCACAGAATGTGTGTTTTCCACACATGACAAGACTTCATGCACCCGAACACATGAATGTGTACGACCCATGCAACACACAAAATGTGCGGCATGTAAAGAGGGTCGATTTGAGAGCGACCAACACAGCCGCTGTGTCGGTGTGAGTTAGCGTGTACTCAAGTACAAAACTTGTGTACGTACAGAAGTACAAAACGAAAATCGATTCGAGCACAAACCGAGAATGAAACCCGAAGCGGCGTTCGGATTGGCAAACGATTGGTGCCGAACTGTCAATCGTCGTTCGAGAAAGTTCTTTTTTGCACGATTGCTTCCCACTTCGTTTCGCACGGTACACATGTACTGTACAGATGTTCGAACTTGTGTTTGAAACGAACTTTGAACATAAGTACACGTTTGGGTACAGATTTGTGTGTTGCGGTACGAACGCACAGTCAGAGTACAGGCGGAGTATAAATACAGCAGTACTTAGCGAGTTTGATGTTCGTTTGGGAAGACTGTCGATCGTTAACGGAGCCTGTGGGGTACCTGGGCACCCCCCCCCCCCTATCTTAAAGCTGGGAAGGGTGAGCCTGAACGGTTTCTGCGTGAGGAGGGACGGATAGCGCCATCATAGCGGACCCATACCGAGTATCCACCGGCAACGACAATTGGGTCGCGGATGGGTCCAGAAAAATGACGGTGATATGGACGACGGGTAAATACCCCGCCCTCGAGTTGGTGTCTACTATCTATGAGGGCTTCGTGATTGCCAAAATAAACGGGGTCTTCTTCTGTAGCTGTCATGCGCCTCCGCGGTGGTCGATCGAGTAGTTCACGCAGATGCTGGACTATATGACGACCGTGCTGACAGGGCGAAGGTCGGTGGTACTAGCGGGTGACTTCAATGTCTGGGCCGTGGTATAGGGAAGCCGCTTCACGAACTAGCGGGATCAAATCCTGCTAGAAACACTGGCCATGTTAGATGTCGACCTGGCTAATGTCGATACCAAGAGTACCTTTAGTCGGAACGGTGCGGAATCGAATATTGACATTACTTTTTGTAGTCCTCGCGTAACAAGTAGTTCGAACTGGAGAGTAGACGATAGCTACACTCACAGCGATCACCTGGCGGTTCTATACAGTATCAACAACAATAGCAGCAGGCAGTGGGTTAGGCCAAGTCCAAGCTCTCGAAGGTGGAAGACATCATACATCGACGAAGGAGTATTTTCATTATAAGACAATTCACACCTTCAGCCAGAGGCTGAACAGACTGAACACATTACTTATACTAGACAACGGACAACACACAGAACACCCAGCGGCCCAGTGATGATGTTTTCGTTTGACGAAAAGTTTCCCCCGACTGGAGCAGGAATCGAACCCCCATTCCGAGGCTTACGATACGCCTAGACGTCTGTCGCCGCTAACCGTACGGCCACGAAGCCCACAAATGATTTTGGTAGGCTCTCCGCCGTGAGCAAAACCTTAAGCCTGTATACGCAATAATCGAGACACAGAAGTACGGCTGTAGCTCTGTAGTGAATCGGTAAAATTGGCCAAATAATTGACTGACAACTCTTTGGTGTATGTTTATTATTTGTGCCAAATTTCATTAAAATCGATGCATTACTTTTAACTGTGGATGAAAAACAAACAGATGTGCTTTTAAGCATTTTGTACAATCATGACCAATTTTCATTCGCATGGTAGATGGTTCTTTTACGCTACAGTTCAAAGTTCTGTGATGATAATTATGAAATTTCATTAGCAGTTATGATACTTATAGAGACACTTTCTTGTAAAATTTCATCAACTTTTATCAATTGGTTTGAAAGCTACAGATGTTGATAAAGTGAGTGTTAGTGAAAATTTTTCGAGTTTTTCATATGCGATGTTTGCCTATTCATAAATTTTGAAATTCTCTGCCAATTTTCATGAAATTTTCACAAAAGGTAGTTGATTATGTGTATTTTATGTCTGCAAAATTGAATAATTATTGGTATAGTACTTTCAATAGTACAATCGAAACAATAAAGGGTGATGACTAATTGCTGTCTGAGGGACTAAAATCACGTTCAGTCCCAATACATGTTTTGACTATAAAATTAATGATAGTCCATCGATTTTTTTGAAATTTTGCCTATGCAACGAATGTACAGGGGATGGCCAAAATGTTTGGGTGCATCCAAAATTCTTAAATTTTGACTGTTTGTCAACCTATTATACGTGCATCATTGGTACAAATTTGGGCTTGATTGATCAATTTTTCGCGAAGTTAGAACCGTTCGGGTAAAACACTATTATTTAGACAACTAATTTTTGGAGTGTAGAATTAGCAACTAGTTAAAATACACAAAAATAAAAACAAAATAAACTAATTTTTGAACTAGGGTAAAAGCACTATATTTCGCCCCCCTAAAGCATTGAACTATCCAAATTATTGAGTTTCAACATATATTTCCGATAATATCTATGTTTCTTTGGTGATTCTTGCTAATTATCCTTCAATCAGTGGTAACCCAGCTCAAAAGTACCATTAAATAAAGATTTTATTCATTAAAATAACAATTTTCAATATTGATTTGTGATTTATTTTTCGCCCCCCAGAATTCAATCTTCGCCCCAGCTCCGCTCTAATTTTCACCCCCTACAGTTGCCCATAAATTTTCCTTAACTCGATCATGGCTAGCCTTAAAATTTTATTGAATACGAATTATCTCGGCAAGCTTAGTATACTGTCTTCTTCGTTTTTGAGTTATCCAAAGCAAGCTCCCGTCTGAAAGATCAAGAAAAAATGATTTTCCTGTATGCATATTATTCGCCTCCTTGAGTTTAAATTAACAGAATAAAACAATACATACATAGATCAATAGATAGATAGTAAAGTAGAAAACATGGGCAACTAAAAATTACGTAATAATGGGGTACGTACACAAATTACGTCACGCTTTGTGGAGTGAAGTGGGTGGTCTGTTGACGTCCTATGCAAACAAATAGAATGGAAGGGATGATTTTGAAATGGATTTTTTTGCATTACATAACTTAAGGGGAACATCCATAAATTACGTCACGAAAAAAAATATCTATTAGGGGCCCTTAGGGCTACTAATTTTGAAATTATACACTAGATATAACAATATTTGCGAATTCGGCGGTTCTCGCACAGCTGCTGACTGTACAGCAAACTCACTGAGATAATAGTAAAAAGTAACGTTTGTCAGCTGATTCTCAGAAAAAAAAAAACAAATGGTGAATCTGAGTAACAAACTGTCAAATTGCTGAGGGATCGATAATATTGTTTTTTACTTAGTGCTTGGCTGCGTGAATCTTGACGAAAGTTAAAAAAATGCAGGGATTTTGTGAATCCAAAATGAGTGTGCCTAATAAATCTGGCGTTCGGTTTGAATAAGTCCAATCTGCATAAGAATTTCAGCAAATTTACGACTTATTCAAATCGAACGCCAGAAATATTCTTATAAATAAAATGCGTCAAAAAGATTTTATAATTTGAAGCACATGGAATTCAAGTGATTGACAATCTTTCATAGCTGTTGCGAATAGTTAAATGAGAGTTGAATGGAAGTTCATTACTAGCCAAAGCGAAAAATGCCAGCGGACGTTTCGCCCCGTAAAGCTTTCCAGAGTTTGAACAATAGTGTTAGTGATAAACCCTCGTGAGTGAAAGAGGCGCGAAATTTATCACCAATTGTTCACCCCATGCAAAGTCTTTCAAAATCAATTCTATTTTCTCTCCCATTTTTTGTATTTCTCTTCATCAACGTGAACATAGTTTTAAACAAGTTTAGAAAAGTTTGACTTTTGGATTTTTTTTATATTCGACAGAAAGGTCACTTATATCCAGACTCCTCAATTATTTATTTGATTCGGTAAATTTGCGTCACGCAAACCAAAAATTAACGTCTTTTATACAGAATAGCAAACTATCCTTCAAAATAGATTGTGCGGGCATTCCCTTATAGAACACGACAGTTTTGAACGTTCGTCCCACGAGCACTTCCGAAAATCGCCTATTTTTGCCATCACACCAGACTTTACAGTCAAATGTGTTAAAAGTGACAGATTGGCACGTGCTCTTCTGGCTGGCTTGCTCGCATTTCATTTTCGTTGTCTTCCTTGTTGCAACGATGACAGCAATAAGTCGCATCAAAAATGAAGTAGTTTGTGTGATAGCAAGGAGACTAAATTTGACGAGGATCCTTGAAAATTGCGTTTAAAATTAGGTGTCGAATCGACCTTCGAATTCAGTTTGCATAAATGGTACATTTTGCCCCACTTTCCCCAACCTCACAAAGATCAACTTCACCTCATTCGATACCTCCACATCCGAGTTCAGTACGAGAAAGAGAGGGGCGAAAACTGAAACACGCAATACGAGTAGAACGGGACAAGGGATTTCGCCAGGGGCGAAAATTGGACACTTAAAATTTTGTGCTCTAATTTTCGCCACCTATTAAATAGCTAAAAATTGATAAATTTTATCAATTTAGCTGAATAAATCACCTGCTGTGTATTCCTAAGACTTGTATGAATATCAATGTTCATTATTTTGGGTTGGAAGAGTTGATTTTGTATGTCTTCCCAGGTTCTGATTTTCGCTACTGTTTGCATTGCGTTGAAAAAAACATACATCATTGCCATGACTATTTTACAATCGCTAATTCAATCGATTAAGTTTTAGGTTTTGTGGAATATTATTAGTGCACAAGATTGATTTTTATTTGCTCTCTCAGATACGTTGAAAAGCAAACAACAATCTACCTAATTAATCACAAAAACTACGAATGTTTTATAAAGGGGGCGAAAATTGGAGAGGGGGCGAAGACTAGTGCATTTACCCTATCATATTTCGGAAACCAGTGAACCGAATTGAATGAATTTTTTAACGTTTATCAACAATATATTGATACTCAATACGACATTATAAAATGTAATATTTTCTCACGGCGAATTAAGTTATCCCGGATTGAAATTTTTACCCATATAGAGGAAAATAAGTCAAATTTACAATAGCACACATAAATTACTAAATGTGTTCTTCCTTCAATCTAAATAGGCTCTAATATATCTGATTAGAGATAACTTGAGAACAGAAGTGGAAAATCTTTGGATATCAACACTAAAATTTATTGACATTGATGTAAAAAAATATTTTTTTTCGAGAAAAATCCAAAAAGTGTCAATCCATGATAACTTTTTTCAACTTTTAAAAAGTACCTATATTTTAATAGTCTGTAAAGCATTTACATATTGTTAGTGTACGTACAAAATTTCATTCAATTCGGTTCACTGGTTTCCAAGATATGACACCTCAAAAATGAGTTGTCTGAAAAATAGTGTTTTACGCGAACGGTTCTAACTTTGGGAAATATTAATCAATCGAGCCCAAATTTGTACCAATGATGCACACATAATAAGTTGACAAGCAGTCAAAATTTGAGATTTTTTGATACGCTCTATGAAAAGTTATAGCTTGTTGAACTTTTTTGTGAGAGAAAAAAAAGTTGCCTATCCCAAACATTTTGGCCATCCCCTGTAGATGGAGAGGTTTGTGTTCAAAATTTCAGCCATTTCCTTTGCCAAATTCAAAAGTTGCATAGCTGGCAACTGGGTCTCCATTTAGCCGAGTGGTTAAGGCTATGGATCGCCAATCCGGAGACGGCGGGTTCGATTCCCGTTCCGGCCAGGAAAATTTTCTCGACTCCCTCTCGACTAGAGCCATAAAGAAGAAGAAGAAGAAGAAGAAGAAGAAGAGGAGCTGGCAAGCAAAACTAGGGACTGTACAAAATTCAATGGCACACATTCTACTCTTTCATTGCTACAACAAAAAGTACTGCACCGATTCACATGAAATTTTGTCGGTGAAATGAGCACATCTTAAGATGTTATTAGGCCAAATTTGCACAATTTTAATGTATCTATTACATATTTACAGCTGTATTTTTGTGTACCGATTATTGCGGATACAGGCTTTACTTGGTTTAAACGGCGACGAGCTGGCAGCGGTGCTCTCACGTGCGTGCGACGCGACCATGCCTAGCCGAGGCCACCCTAGAAATGGGAGACCTCCGGCTTACTGGTGAACCCAGGCGGTTGCGGACCTGCCGCGCGCCTGCCTACGGGCTGACGTCCATGATTTGAGGAAGAGCGAAACGAACGGCAGGTGGTGTTCAGGGCTGGCATTTCCTCACTCACTGCGCGCAATGCGCAGTTTATAAACGCAAAGCGCAAAGAGCAGGCGGCTACGCAATGATAAATAAAGAGAACGCAGTGAGCAAACTCACACGCAGAGAGCAGTTTGCCATTACACACTGCGTTATTTGTTCTGCTCACTGTGAAAGAGTGTGAAAGTAAATTGACAATGAATGAGGCGAAACGAAGTGAAATCAGAGACAAACAGACGTAACACTGACGAAATTTGCTTCCTATATTTGTCAAGATCCTGTTTACTTTGAGAATTGATGTTTTCGGTAAAGTTGTTAGGCTGATCATGGGCTTAAAGGTTATGGATCGTTTGATTCAGTATTCCACCACTAGGTGGTGCTAGAGAACAAACAAATTTTATATTTCATATATCTCAGGACTCTGATCACTTAGAAAGTTGGTGTCTTCGGCAATGTTGTTTGGTAAGTCAAGGGCTCAAAGTAAATGGACCACTTGTTTCGAAACTCTGCCACTAGGCGGCGCTAGTTACACATTTGCAAGATCATGAAAATGATTGATTTTTTTCATTAAGTATTCAACATGCTGTAATTTTGTTTTCTTTGAACATATTCAAGTCAAGTCAAATGTTTTACAAAGACCAATATGTTAGCCGTAAATGTGCAAAATTTCATTTCATTCGGTTCAATAATTTCTGAGATATTGCAGTTTAATGAAAAATACTCAAATATGAATCATTTAACTAGAATCGCTCCAACTTGATGTAAAATTATCCAATCAACTCCAAATTTGTACCATTTAGAGCTAACTAGTTGTGCAATAAGCGATAAAAATTTGAGATTTTTTGGTGCACTCTATAGAAAGTTACAGCTTGCTGAATATTTTTGCGATAATTAATGAAAGTTGCATGCTTCTTCTAATTGATAACTAGCACCACCTACTGGCAGTATATTGAAACAATTCACCAATCAACTCAAAGGCGTTAACCAACCAAACAACATTGCCGAAGACACCATCTTTCTATGTGATCAGAATCCTGAATTATATACAATATAAATTTTGTTTGCTCTGTAGCGCCGCCTAGTGGAGGAATTTTTAATCTAACGAATCATAATTGATAAGTTGTTAACTAGCCAAACATTTTTTTCCGAAGACATCAACTCTCGAAGTTATCACGATCATGAGATATTTGGTAGAAAAAAACTCGTCTGTATTACATCTGTTTGTCTCTGACATAACAGAAATCACAGACAACAAGATGTGACACTTGTGAAAATATCATACCGTATATCTCAGCACCATGATTACTTAGATAGTTAGGGTGTTTGACAAAGTTGTTAGAATAGTCAAGATCTTGCTAGTGATAGGCCGTTTGGTTATAAATACCTCCACTAGGTGGCGATAGCGATCAAGCAAATTTTATAATCCATATATCTCAGGACTCTGATCACTTAGAAAGATGGTGTCTTCGGCAATGTTGTTTGGTTGGTTAAGGCCTTTCCGTTGATTGGTAAATTGTTTCAATATTCTACCAATAGGTGTTGCTAGTTAAAAATGAGTAGAAGCATGCAACTTTAATTATTTATCGCAAAAATATTCAGCAAGCTGTAACTTTTTATTAAGTGCACCAAAAATTCTCAAATTTTTATCGCTTATTGCACAACTAGTTAGCTCTAAATGGTACAAATTTGGGCTTGATTGGATAATTTTACATGAAGTTAGAGCGATTCTAGTTAAAAAATTCATATTTGAGTATTTTTCATCAAACTGCTATATCTCAGAATTTAGTGAACCGAATGAAATGAAATTTTGCACATTTACGGCTAACATATTGGTCTTTGTAAAACATTTGACTTGACTTGAATATGTTCAAAGAAAACAAAATTACAGCATGTTGAATACTTAATGAAAAAAATCAATCATTTGCATGATCTTGCAAATGTGTAACTAGCGCCGCCTAGTGGCAAAATTTCGAAACAAATTGTCCATGAACTGTAAGCCCTTGTCCTACCAAACAACAATGCCGAAGACACCATCTTTCTAAGTGATCAGAGTCCTGAGATATATGAAATATAAAATTTGTTCGGACACTAGCGCCGCCTAATGGAAGAATTCCGAATCAAACTACCCATTACCAGTAGGTCCTTGACCAGCCTAATAATTATGCCGAAAACACCAACTCTGTAAGTTATCAGGATCCTGAGATATATTGGAAGAAATTTTCGTCAGTGTTACGTTTGTTTATCTGTGATTTCTGTCATACCAACTGCGCAATGAGCAGCGCAATGAGTATGCGTGCATCATGTGTCCTTTACTCTTTGCGTGAAACAGATACATTACACACTGCGCCAAAACGCAGTGCGCCTCAAAGAGCAAAAGATCCGTGAGAATGAGCATCCGAACGCAGCACATTCGTTTGTATTGAATGCGCGCAGCCAGTGGCTCACTGCGTTTTTACACTTTGATGAGAATTCCAGCCCTGGTGGTGTTCGCCACTGCAAAAGCCGCGCTGAAGACCGGAATAAGGGCAAGCAAAAAGGCCTGCTTCGAGGATCCCTGTCAGAGTTCTAACGCGAATCCATTGATGATGCCTACAGTATCTTGATGGCGAAGACGAGAGGTGTAATGACTCGTACAAAACAATCTCCAGATGTGGTGGAGGGATCATCAGAGGGCTCATTTCGTAGGACAGGACTGGGGCTGACGATGAGGAGATGGTAACCAATGTGGAACTTGCGGAAATAGAAAAGTCCCTTAGCGTAGGTAAGGCCCCAGATCCGGACAGAATTCTGAACCTGGCCTTAAAAGTAGCTAGACAAAAGAGTTTTCCCAGAAGTTTGAAAGAGGCAGAGCCTGGTTCTATTGCCAAAGGCGGGGAAACCACCCGGAGACCCGTCGGCATATAGACCCATATGCTTGATCAACACGTTGACAGGTTGATCCCGATGGTAGATAGTTGGGTTAACAGGCGTCATAGGAAAGTAACATTCCACCTGACTCAGGTCCTTTCAGGCCATGGCAGCTTCCGACAGTATCTTCATCGTTTCGGTCTCCCAAATGTTCGGTTTGTGAAGGTTTAGAGGAAACGGCGGAACACGTCTGAAGCAATGCCTTCTTGGTGGTTCCAGAGAGACGAAGGGTTTGGCGACAATAGGAATGTGTTTAGTGGGTCGAGGAGAGAGTAATCCTGTCTGTTGAGCAGATGTTCCCCCATGGTTTAGAAGAAAAAAAAACTAGCAGGGATGATTGCTAGATTGACACTGTACAGTGAAGTTGGAAGGAAGGGAAATCGCTTTTTCATCCCGTAACCGTTTCATGGGATGGCTATGAAGAGATATAAAAATAGAAAAGAAAAATACAAAGTAGGATGAAATCAGAGATTGAACTGAAAACCTTCCACATACGAATAAGAAACGGTAGGTTGGACCACCATTTCCGTCTGTGTTCATATTTAAAAAAATAAAACTATTCAAACCTAAACATAGTATACCAGTTATCGCACTACCTAAGGAAAACTATTTCTACAAAAATAAGAAGAAGACCGACAAATGCCATCGATATGTCAAATGATTGATTAGTTTTCATACTTTACAGAAAAAATATAAAAGTAGAACCAAAACTACATTTACTACATTACGGCGTGTGCTAATGATGGGAACCCTGTGCCAGTTATGGACACATTTGTTAATTTGGGTTCCACTTCGCACTATTTACATGCATTGCTTATGGGATTAGCCATAACTGGTACACTATGGCGAAATAGGGTGCAAGGAAGCCGAGAAGTTGAGGAAAATGATTTATTTCTATCATAATTTGAGCAAATTGTGAAGGGTGACTGAGCCTAACTCACATTTTTAGTGTTCTTTGGCAACGCCACAATAGTGTTCACTATTCAAGGAATCTGACAATATTGTTTTTATTAGCCCTTCAACGATCGTATCTGATTATTGTCTTCTTTTTCTTCTTCTTCTTTCTGTTTTGAGTTATCTGCTAACGGCGCAGTGGGTTGGGCCTGTTACAAGACTATATTCCCAATCTTTACTGTCATGACTATAAGTAAACATTCATTTGTGGGCCTGTTTTGGTTTACTGGGCTGGACATGCTCCATTCAGACGGCCGAAGCAATTTCCCTAGGACCTGTTGCCGGATTAAAAGTAACCAGACCACCATATATGTGGCGAGAAGCAGCTATCAATTCGCTATCAACCGCCATCGCCATCAAGATTGAATTGCACTCCAACAAGAAAGATTAATTTGTCCCATGGGGGTCATTCCAAGTGATGGTAATTATGTGCTAATATTAGCGGCCCATTCGTGATTTGTTAGTTGCGCAATCGTAGATCGAAGCAGAAAAAAAGGCCCATCCGAATGGATTGTGGGCTTGCTTAAATGGGTACTATTAGGGTTAATTTCTTCCTTGATGGGTTGGATTTATGAGCCAACTACTGACCTAGCCTTTTTTATTTGGAAAAATCTTTGTCGTTCAATGACGATTTACCTCTTCGAACTGCATTGTCTAGAGATTCACATATAATCACCACAATCCATTACCAACGTGCAGCCAAAATATGCTGGAATTTCTGAAAACAAAAATTTGCAACAATTTGAAAGATTGTTTCAATGAAGTGTAGCCATTACAAATTGTTTTTTATCTGTAGTAACGAGGCTAGTTCTTCTCGGGACCCACGCTTTACTTCCCTTCCGTAAGAAGAACTCACATTTTCCGAGTTTGTCGGGAGTGGGATTCGATCCCAGATCCTCGGCGTGATAGTCAAGTATTCTAACCATCACACCAGGTCCGCTTCACCTAAATTGATAAAGTTAGTAATTTGAAGTAGGGGCTGTAGTCAAACGAGGTGCAGAAGAAATTAACCTTCACGTACCCGACCCCCGACAACTCATTTTCAAAATGCTGGAATTTCGTCAATTTTCATCCGATTTTTTTGAAGTCGCCCTTAATCGATCATAAATTGGTGCAAGTTTCCTACACTCAAGTGGCCATGTGCTATCCGAAGTCATTCCGGAGATATTCCGGATTGTACTGGGTCATGGGGTGGGAAAGGAATCTGTTTTGCCAAATGACTAAAAAGTGATTATTTCGTGTGTTATTTTGTTTGAGAGGGTCCCGTGGAACCTGTTCTAGGTGTTCCAACTAGCACCAATTAATGATCGATTGAGGGCGACTTAAAAAATCGGAGTAGAATTGACGAAATGTCGGCATTTTGAAAATGAGTTGCCGGGGGTCGGGATGTGAAGGTTGAGGAGAGCATTTCGTATTGTCCATGTCCTTTCCAAAAGACTAATTTTGAGGCTGAATCCTACATCGTATCACAAAGCTATACTTAGCTTATCGTTCGTATTCTGTCGAATCTCGATTCCAATGTCCATTTGCCTTACCGGTAATTAATCTGACCACCGACGCTCGAAAATCGTTTAACTCATTCCGCTAATTCTTAACGCAAGCGGTCGACCTGATGTACCATCCAATCGAATCATCCTTACATAGGTAACTGAACGCAACCGAAGCGCAACCAATCCTCAACGCACAACACGAACTGATTTGAAGAATTTTCTAATCGAGTAGACAATTTTACATTCCATCCAGCTGCTGTTGTTTTCGCGCATTCAGAGGTCCGGCTTAGCAATCTTGGGCCGTCGTCGTCCGTGGTTTTTCAGCTGAGTACTTCCTTTGTTGGGGGGAAGATTGCTCGGAATTCATGTACAGACAGCAGACCATTCTATCATTGATACGAGTTGGAAAGAGCACTATGGGCAACCGTTGATTGAAATAAGGCAAAATTTCGTTTGAAACTTTTCTCTGAAAAAAGTAGCAAGTAACGTTGAAAGTTTTATCCAAGTTTAAAGTCAGTTTTAAAACTTTATTTCATAATTCTAACCACAACAAAACCTCTATTTCACAGATTTGAATTTTCAGTTTTTTCAGAAATTTCCCACTGTGCAGTGCCATAATCGCATTATACTACTGCTGAGCAATAGGCACACATTCACATTTTCGTTTACATCAGAAGAGGTAAAACGACGGCGCACTGGTGGTTAGCTGGCTTCGCTTGCTTACCCATTCATTGTTCCGTTCTGCATCGGAACTCGCGGAGAGCAAGGATGAACCACACCGCACCGCGGCCGCTATGATTACCTCCTCTATCAGTATTCCGCAAAATACTGTGTACCTATTTCAGGGGCTCTCAAGACATCATGAAGGTAACATCCTATGCGATATGCATCACAACAACAGACGCAATCGCAAATCGAACACGTTCTGATTTACGGATGGCGCTTATCCGACATTACCACTTCCTGGTGATGGTCAACTAGGCCCAAAACATTCCATCATCAACAATGTACGGTACCGGCGACCTCCAAGGTACAACCTGGAGCGACTGAAGCAACCGGACAGCTGGAGTACAGTAAAAGCAGACATCAACGACGCACCATCGAACACGTGGAAAGGAGTCGACGAAACGAATGGTTCGACGAGGAAGTGTATGTAGAGCGATTACAGAGATGAAGAACGCAGAACGTGGAACGTTATAAATAAACAGAAGCGAAAACAGCTTACTCGCCTCTTTTGGGAGAGAAAGCGCCGCCTGGAAGAAGCGGAGTGTGAAGAAGAGAAACTGCGGTGCCGTTTTCAGAAACACGGAAATTTTACTAGAAGCTCCACACCTCCGGACGGAGTTGTACCACGAGCCGAAATATGCAGGGATAATGATGGGGGCTTCTTGACGGACGGGCGTGAGCTGATTGGGGTAGAGAATTAAGGCACGAGAGTCTAAAGAGGAAATGCCTACGTCAGTGCAACATAGGACGGAAATGAGCCAACTCCCACGCTGAGGGAAGTTAAGGATGCCATTCATCAGTTCAAAACCAACAAAGCAGCTGGTAAGGATGGTATCGCAGCTGAACTCATCAAGAAGGGCCCAGACAAGTTAGCAACCTGTCTATACTGGTTGATACCCAGGAGATCTGGGAAACCGAACAGCTACCGGAAGCAGGGATGGAAAATGTCACGAAATGTCATGGAAAAAATGTCATGACATTTTTCTATTTACACCACTTTCGGTGTAAATTTCGGTTCGTACACATCACCAGTCCATAGCGTTGATAAGTTATGGATAAACAATGTTGTCAGCAATTAACATTTCCGACTAATTGTGTTGTTTAGTGAATAAAATATTGCCATTTTCTATAGCCTGATCGATAGAGCTCATTTTTCTGAGTATAACGTGATTTTATTTGATTCCAATAGCTTTGTTTTGATGGTTAAAATAACAAAACAGTTTTGATTTTCGTGGATAGAATGACAGTTAAATCGATAAAATGACAGTTCGACCCGAACAAAATTTTTTCCCATACAAACTTTAAATGCATTTTAAAAATAGTTCCCGCACTCCAAAAAATATGAAATTTTGGATTTCGACTAATTTTTGGATGGAGAATCCGATTATAAAATAATCCGGATACCCCTAAAGAACCCAATTGCAGTGATTTAGCAAATAACAAAATGACATTTCCCATCCCTGACCGGAAGAATGGATAACACCGTTCATCACTAAATTTTGTTATGGGATGAGAAAAAAGAACAGGAGTTTGGGACGCTAGAAGTGTCATAGTGGAAAAATTTTTGAAAAATATTGGACCGGGCCTACACAGTTCAAAACCGAAGTTTGTATGGAGAACTTGGGGTGTTCAATTGATATGTGCCTTAGAACGCGCTGCATATATTTAGGCGTTAGACAATAACGAGACTAACCCAAATACCTAAAACGCCTAAACATATGCACGGCACGCTCTAATGCACATATCAATTGAACACCCCAAGTTCTTTATACAAACCTCGGTTTTAAACAGTGAAGGCCCGGTCCAATATTTTTCAAAAAATCTTTCACTATGACACTTCTAGGGTCCCAAACCCCTGTTATTTTTTTTCTCATCCCATAATACCAAATTTTGTAAAATTTTGTCGAGCAGTATAACGTGGGGAGTGGGGTAATCTGACCTATTTACACGAAAGGCGACCATTTGGAATGTAAGAGTTGCAAAGCGATCACCTACAATGCTGCCTACAAAGTGCTATCCCAGACCATCTTCTATCGTCTATCGTCTAAAATCAATTAGTTCATGGGAAGTTATCAAATCTGCTCTATCACCGGTCGGTCGACAACAAACCCGATCTTCACTGTACAGCAAATTCGCCAACATTGCCGTGAATACCAGATCCTAACGTACCAGTAATTCATCGAGTTGAAGATGGCTTACGGCAGTATCGGCCTCACAGAGCCATGGAAAAATATGAACGAGAACGGCTTCTGCGAGAAACACTTAAAAATAATTAAAGTGACGTTGGACGGTATACTGTAGACGCTCGTAGAAATTACTCATGTATCGCCCGACCTGCTATACTCACACGAGAAATCAATGAGAGAGCTGTTTGGGACTAACAGGTATCTTCAGTGTACGAGTATCGATTTTCTTCTATTTCTAGACGTGAATGGTGCCTGCTACATCAGGTTGCAGGTCAATGTGGTGAAGGATACCCGACTAGAAGATTCTAACAAAAATATAACACAATTATAAAAAACCATGATATGTATAACTCATTGTGATATAATCATGTATAATATCTTTGGTGTTTGGAAATATTATAACTCAATTGTATCATATTATGTTATAAAGTTCGTCAAAAACTCATTGTGAATTAATTTAGTTTTGATTCTTTGACATTCAGAACATCATTTTACACAATTATATCAAAATATGATAGAAACTAGTTTTCTTGAAGCTAAAACTTATATCATATTGTGTTATAATTTTGATCTGATTATAACAAAATAGGTTGTTATTTTGATTAGACCGATGTACCTTTTGTTACATTATTATTATTATTATTATTTATTAAAGACACTTTACCACGTTTGGTAGTGGCATTCGTGTCTCTTTTGTTACAATTTCAGTTATTTTTACATTATCCTGCATCTAATTTATAACATAATAAGTTTAGAAAAATTTCATAACATCATATCACAACGTGTTATAATGTTGATATATTTTTCTAGTCGGGTAGGATGCCACAAAAGTTCAACTTATTGGACGCAGTGGCCTAATTTCCCCAACAGGAGAGGAAAAAAGCCTGTCTGCCAAGGCGTCGGCAGTAGTATGCAAAGCAAGTGCGGAAATGTGATGGATCTGAGAAGTATGATTTTACATTAATTTTGAGAAAGTTTCTTCAGAAGCTGCTAAGAAGGGATGGACCTTCAAGTTAAGAAAATTCTTCAAAATGAAACTGCATTGACAGGATGTCCACTTATAAGACAAAATAGAATAAGCTGGGTTTCCAGGTATTTTTTCAGGAGAGAGCTGTAAAAGTTTATGAGTTACAAAAATCTTGCGAAAATGAAACAAAAAATGGATAAAGAATATTTACAGATACCAGATTTCGAGAGATTGCTTTGTATTTACACTGATAAAATCTTGATAATACACATTCCAACAATCAGGGAAAAACATTCAATTCCACAGACCATATGACTGTTGCTCCTCACACAGTTTTGAAACTGGACTTGGATGTCAGCCCTCTATGCCGGTGGTGTGGTATAGTTGACATTTCGATGAAAATCCCACGGAAAACTGTAAATTACGCTATCATATCAACAATGAACCGATTATCTTGCCTATTCCGATGAATATCTCCCAAAAACTCTTTCACTAGTTGGGGATTTCTTCAATGATTTGTTTAGAAATTAGATTGGAAATATATTCAAAAATCGTACCAATATTGTTTCTAGAATTTTCTTGAAATGCTATCCATGATTATTCCTTATTTCTTCCAAGATTTTTCCTTCGATTCCTACCAAAATTTTTTACACAAATTCTTATACAAATCCCCGCAAGATCTTCCTTGAAGTTTAAGTTTCTTTTACTGGAGGCTTGTCGGAGTTTTTTTCCTGGCTTTTTTTCAGTTTTTCCTAATGTCTAAGTTTTTCTCAGGATTTCTTTCGAAGTTTCTCCAGATCTTTCCAACAGGTCTTAGCGGAATTTCTTTAGCTTTTTTCGGAGTTAGTTGGCTTCTTTCCGATGTTTCTCCGGATTTTTTTTAAATTGAAGTAAAAAAATAAAAAAATAAAAAAAATAAAAATAAAATATGTAAATAAAATTTGGAATAATAAAGATAAGTATTCCGACTATGGACATGACAGGAAGTGTTTCATTAGACTGCGTTAAGATAGTGTTCGAAGGTTTATGTTGATCCTAGATTCATGATTTACTGTCTCAATTATTTGGCCAGAACAACTATTTACAAGGAAAATTCAGAAAAAAAAGTTTTATAAGAAATCACAAAAAAAACGCTCTAGAAAAGATCCCAGGTGAAAGCCCAGGATAAATAAAAAAAACTCCGAGAGACATCTCAAGACCAACACTGAAAGTAATCTACTGAGAGAAGTCCTAAGGCAAACCCCGAGAGAAGTATCGCGTGAAAATTTAAAATAATTCCTACGAGATCCTTTAGGGAATATCCTAGCTGAAACTCTTGTAGAAATCGAGGGAGACACTCTAAAAGAAAGCTCAAGGAAATTTGTGGATGCAATGACAGGAGAACCATCGGAAGAAATCCAGGGGGAACGGGTGAAAAACCCCTTTATAAATCCTTGGAGAAGATCTAGAAGAATTACGAGGAATAAATCCCGTAGAAACTCTGGGAGAAATCCCGGGAAGATCTCCTGGGGAAGTCCCAAGAGGAACACCGGATGAAATCATGGAAAATCTTTATGAGGAATCCCGAGAAAAACTCTAGAAGAAATTTCGCGACAACACACACTGTTCCCAAAGGTTTTCATGATCATAATAATTGCGCATCTGGGCATTTTTTTTATTATTGAAGAAATGTAGCCGAAGGGTATCAGATTTTCATGAAATTTTTCCCACAGGCTGGGCTCATGAATATATGAACAAAAAAAATTGAGAAAAATTCAGGGTCGCCTATTTTTCCGGAAAACTCAGATGGAAATTCTTTGTTTTCTCCTGACACTACTTACTTTGAAAAATCATGAAATGAAAGCAAATTTTCTCAGAAATCAAAAAAAAAAATATGAACTGGAAAAAGTTTTCCACAATTGAAAAAAATCGTAAACAAAAGCCGGATAAACAATGCGAAGGTAGTTTCATCATAAGCTTTGATGGCTGAAATTTTTGAAATGCACTTGCTTTTCGCTCTTGAGTTATGGCCAATTATGTGAAAAGTGACCATATATTGAGTTTTTTTTTTTTGAAAATTTCCCGCTAGTTCGGGCATAGTTTTTCCGGCTTTTCTTTATGAATTTCCTCAACGATGGAAAATTTTGTGGCAAACTTTCTCCCTTTCATATTATCTTTTATTCCTGAGAAAAATTGCTTTCATTTTCTAAAACAAAACTATGTTTCTACGGTGCTTCGTTCTTGAGTTATGATTTTTCAAAGAAAAGGCTTATATGACACATTTGGACATTTTCCAATAAAATTGGTCATAGCTCAAAAACGAAAAAAAGTGCATTCCAAAAATTCAGCGATTAAAACTTATGAAATAACCTTCTCAAAAATATTTTTTGATATTTTTTTACGAGTTCGGGTATTGTTTTTCCGGCTTGTCTTTACAAATTTTCTCAACTGTGGAAAATTTTGTGGAAAACTTTTTCCAGTTCATATTTTTTTTTTGGATTTCTGAGAAAATTTGCTTTCATTTTCTAAAAAATGATGATGCTTCGTTCTTGAGTGCTGTTTTTTAAAGTAAGTAGTGTCAGGGGAAAATAAAGAATTTTCACCTGAGTTTTCCGGGAAAATAGGCAACCCTGAATTTTCTCAATTTTTTTTTTGTTCATATATCCATGAGCCCTGCCTGTGGAAAAAGTTTCATGAAAATCTGAGACCCTTTGGCCCAATCCCGTACGGTAAAAAAAATGCTCACATGAAAAGTTGATTTTAGAAGATTAGTGTTAGCTGCTTGGTATGTTGGAGCCCTTCTTTAGAAAGTATTTCTAATGTGATAATGAAGTTATTTTTTCAAGATTGAAGACAGCTTGTTTATATTTTAAGGTGAAGATATGACTAAGTCATGCCTGGAATTTTCAAGAGCACAAATCTGTAGAACCGAATATCGGTTTGTGCTGAAATGTTGATCGATCGGTTACTTGCTGGTGATGATTTGTAAATTGTAAATTTGTAGAAAATGTCATCATGAGAAATCTGTCCCTGCAAACATTTGTTCTATCTGTTAAATTTTTAGACACATTGGGCATTTTTTTTTGAACCAGTTTATTTGTAGTAACTTATTCTAGAAATTTTAGGGAATCTCCAAATATTCTACAAAGTTGGTTTGCATTATAAAATACATGATTTTTTTTTTTAAAGAGCTGGTTCGTTACAATATCGATACAACACATTCAATATCAATTGAATATCAGTTGAAAAACATCATCCAATGCCTCTTTAATATTAATGGAAGTTCACTTCAATTTGTTGTTGTCAATGTTTTGATTTCAAAACAAGAATTAAAAAAAGTATGCCCCCGCACCCAGATTCGATATCAGGACCTTGACTACTTCACATCTGTTAGAGAAGTGCGAATCGAAGCAAAACACTTTCTATTACCTGTCATCTATATTTACTATCATGCCCGAAGCAGTCATTATAAAACCAACAGCTTTTCAGTTATGTTATACGATAAAATACATGTTTTCTTTGAAGACCTAATACTTTTTGAGTTTTATGAAAACTTCATTCACGAATTAAAGTATTTTACATCTAGATTTGAAGTAAACTAGTGTCCAGCATGAGTTGCAACACAATTAACACCTATTGTAAACTTGTTTCAGATTCAAATAAAAACCTTGTTCCATTTTGCCTCTATGAAAGTTACAAAGATATGGAAATACCTTTTGATCAAAAATTCTTCAATATCTCACAAAATACCAAAGCTACACTATTGCAGTCACGAGAAGAAACACGTATTTTATCATATAAAACAACTTTGCAGAACATTTTTCACGAGTGTCTGGAAAAAGTTACATCAAGTAAACTGATTTTAAGAAATCGTTCAGAAATTATTACATCTCTGAAAACTGAGCAGATAAAACTACACAGATCGAAAAAAGAGTGTAAAATTCTGTGACATATGATGCACATGATTGGAGCGTGGGATATCACAGAAGTTTACATGACATATCATGTAAAAGTCATAAAATATCATGTAAACTTCCATTATATGTCATGTAATTCAGCACGACTCTGTGTGTTTCCATGACATATAACATAAATTTACATGATATATCATGTAAACCATCATAACACTAAGTTTACATGACCAAACTGAAGTTTACATGACGTGTAAATCTCATTATTTTTATCTGTGTAAATTTGATTAGGCAAATTTTCTAAACGTGAAATTCTTTACAACTTTTCTGAAGACATAAACACGCTATCTACACTTATGAAAAAAAAATCAAATTTCTCTCTCACTTCTAGGTGGATTTAAAACATTAGTAATACTTTCAATAGAGGGTTCTAATATACCAAACAACTTCCTTGAAGACACTCAACCTCTCAAATCAACTTTTTCATAGGGATCACGAAATTGGGCCTTCGGAAACAGTGTGCCTCGTTGGATAAACCCGAGCAGAGGGGAATACCTTCCAAATACCATGCAAAGAGCAACCTGTGCTCTAATACCAAAAATTGTATTTGCTATGTTATTCTACGAAATTTTATAAGAACATCATAATAACAATTGGAGGTATTTGACCAGAGTTTGGTATTGATGCGGTATTTGTTTATTTAGCAGTGAAAATGACCGAAGAACAAGTTTTGCTATGATATCTTAGAGCTATCTAAAAATGTTTAATTTAATAGCATGAAATGCTATACCTTTGTTATTCAATACCTTCTAAATAACAAAAACTAGACTCAAAATTTTAGGTATGCATTCATTATCGATATAACAAGACTTGTTATTTTCTAGGTGTTTCTTATACTAAATTATGGTATTCGTTTTTGTTATTTCGGCACCAACATTTCAAAAGGGCATAACTGCTTTTGCAACCAATGCCTTCTCACAGAGCTGTGGGTCGTATTTCATTCATCTCACGCAATTCACATCCATTAATCGAAAGAGGAGGATTTTATCTTTCTATTTGTGCTAGTGGATTACTCGAGAGGGATGGGATACGCTCCACAGCTTTGTGAGAAGGCATTGGTTGTAAATGCAGTTACGCCCTTTTGAAATGTTGGTGCCGATTTTGCCTCTTATTACAGCCTTATGAAGGGCATATCGAGGTATAATGGCATTCAAGATTAATACCATTATATGTTATTCAGTTGTTATTCTTTTTTGCTCGGGAATGTACGACTCGTGCTGAAAAAATCAACTTATTTCAACTAATTACATAAATAGTTATTATGCAATGATTTTTTTTCATAATGCAGCTCATTTGAGTTGCGTAATGTTCATAATGCAGCTCAAATGAGTTTCATTATGAACATTATGCAACTATTTTTCTTTATGCAACTCATTTCAGTTGCATTATAAACCAAGTTCGGAAAAGTTGGCCATTATGATACCAAAATGAGTTATATAAAACAGAAATTATGACACTGAATTGCATAAAATTTTGTATGGAACTCGTTGCAAAACACGATTTTTCAGCACTCTTCGAATTTATCAAACTTGGCAAGCCTCGTTGTTTGACGTCGACTCGTGCTGAAAAAATCAACTTTTTCCAACTCGTTACATAAATAACTATTAGGGAAGTGGAACCATCTCTGATGGAACTGATCGGAAGTCAGCTTTCTACAAACAAATAATAAACAAAAAAAAACGAAAGAGTTTTTGAAAAATTGGATTTTTATGACAACATAGATGATTTTTTTCTTTCAATGTTTTTTTTTTATCCTGAAACATCTTTGAAGACAACATTTCAATCCAATAAACTGTTTCAAAGTTATAATTCTTTGAAGAAGTGAATTGCACATTCATCATAAACCCTTTTCAAAAGTTTGATCAGAAAAAAAATGATGTTATAAATACTGATGCAAAAGTTAATTATTCACGACAACCAGAGCAAAATCAAAAAGCATCCAAATTCATGGCTTTACGGGGGCGTCAGAATCATCAATCATTGCTGTCGAACTTTGAAGATGCGAATCTCGAGTTTTACTGCATCAACTGAAAATTTGATCATTTATATGCTTACATGTGATTATCAATTGACTAAGTTTTCAGTTAGATCAGTTCACTGGAACAGGAGATTTGCATCGTTAAAGGTTCGAGGGTAATGATGATGAAAAAGACTGAAGATAGCAAAGTTAATACGGTGTCCCGTATCACCTTAAGAATGTCGAGTCAAAAATGGCTTTTTTCGTATTTTTGATTGGAAATGCTTTGAATATTACAAATTTCCATAATTTTTGATGAAAAATTCCATTGATTCCTACAGATTTCCAGTCCGAAACCTTAATGTTGGAAAGTTTGACTCTGGGTAAAAGCTTTTTCGATTCTTATTCACTTCTTGATTGAGAACCACTGACTTACTCGAACGTTGGTTGTAGGTGGATGGGATATTGGCCACGCTCTAAGGGGCCAGAATTGATAGCCTAACTCTTCCCGGTTTAATACATTCGCACGGCAGTAGACTACTCCGTTCCGCGCGCTATCTATTGAGCAAAGCTGAAAGAACCGAATCGGCTACCCACTTCTCACCACCCTCCGTTTTTCAAGTATTTTGCTCATTTCCGTGTTCGGGGAGATTTTTATGGCTCTTGCAACCAGGTCGGAGGAAGATGAGCTTACGTGGAAAACGACGTCCACGATGGATCCACGGAGGGAACGGGTAATTGAAAATTGCCTGATGTAGAGGAGGGTTGCGTTGCCATAGGATAGAAGTGTGTAACATTTGTTACCGTACTGTTGGTTGTTTTCGAAAACAAGGCTACATGCTGAGCCACTCAAGATTGGACACCAACCGTGGCACGGACTACGAGCTACTGAATCGCTAGCATTTCGAAATGGATGGTGGAAATGTAAAAATGGATTTCTCCAATTTGTTCGAGTTTAAACTGAGATGGGAAGGGTGTGTCTATTTGGGGCTTTGCGGCCAAGAGCTACTACAAAGCAGTAAACTGTGTATGAGTACAAAGTACGGAGTCTTGGATCGTGAACCAATTTCCGCTCTTGTTAGTCGTACTGTTCGGAGGAACAGGCACTGCAACACTGAGCAGCTTTTATACAAGTTTTTTTTTTATTTATATCCTTCTCCTCTCTCTTCTTTGAGTAACGTCCTCTTTGGAACAAAGCCTGCTTCTACAAGGACTTTCAGTTGTTAACGGATTTCTTTCTCTACCAATGATTATTTTGCATTTGTATTCCGTGTGGCAAGCAATTGCCATTACTAATACTTGCAGTTTATCGGAGATGCATTACAAGCATTAAAGCGGCTAGGTCTACCGTGCAGCGTTTTTCATTTCACAATAAAACCGGTGAATGGGTACATCTACCATTAATATTTCAATTTTCTACTGAATCAAAATCACGCCCGAGAAAAATAACGCATCACAACCCCACCTCCGAACTTTCTTTCTTTCGGGATGTCTTAATTTTTGACATCGTCCGTCACCCCAAATTGACCGATCATTGGCGAACAAACAATCAGTCGCTTATCGGCCATTACTCACCACATGTGACACCCAGTCAAATCGGCATATCATCGTGTACCGAGAAAAGCAGCCGAAGCTCTTAAAATAAGCATTTGATTGACATCCGCCAGGGCCTGGCACGGGCCCCCTCACACTTTCCCCGGCATCGTCGTCGCCGTCCTGACAGTAGTAACCCAAAGTGTCAAGTGATTCATAAAGTGATAAATGATTCATAAATTTTACTTCGATCACCACACACCCACGCACCACATGGCACCACACCAAGGACCACGCATTGTTTTCCCGAAACGAAACGAGTGCGAGCTGCTTGTTGTGGTCGAGTTGGCCCAATCCAGTGGAAAAGGACTCTTCAAAGCTCGCACACACGCGCTTCCTCATCCTTCCTCCACGTTGCTGTTGACTGCCTGGATAGGGCACAATACACTTCCATATGGCGTAGGTATTTTGAAGAGACATCGAGAGTAGGTCAATCAGTGTGTTCGATTCCGATAATAATAGAATAGGTGGGAAGCGGCTGGTAGCTTTCTGATTTACAGTGTTCTGTCAAAAAGAAAGGCTTTGTGATTCGTGGTTTCCTAGAAAAAATAACGAGCAAAAGAAGGTTTTGCAAATATCGCCCTGCTTGGGCCAGTTGAAGAAACGGAGTAAAACTGATTTGCTCAAAGATACGCGTTTATGGTTCTAATTATATGCAGGCATCTGTCGTGTAGAACCAGAATTTGGTGTACATACAGTTATCGTACAGTACATACATGAAATCGATTACACTCCACACTGCTTATTGGATTTGTAAGCACTTTCTATACTTTCTCCCAACTTCATCACGACAATGCATTTTTTAACCATTTGTTAACGCATTTGTTAACCCTTTAAAGCCATAATTTTTCCAAGCGTTATTATAGAGTTTTTTCTACGTCTTTACGTGGTTTTGGTACTCAACAGCATAGAAAGGGTAGAATATGATGCAGAATATTTTTTTCTGGATATCCTAGGTAATCCATTTGTGATACGAATGCACCACGAAAATGGTGTAAAGTATCACTAATAAACAAACAAACAAACAAACAAAGTCATCCAAACAGTTCTTGAGTTCAAATCCTTAAGTCTACGGGTGAAACAGTAACTTATTTTATTTTACAAAGCTATAATTTGTAATCTATCATGTCCAGTAAGTCTTCTGAAAGTTCAAAAGACAGTATCAGATCAGTCGGGATATCCAAGGTCATCCAAACTGTTCTTGAGTTCAGATCCTAAAGTCTACGGGTGTAACGTAGCTTCTTTCATTATACAAAGCTACGATTTGTATTCTATCATGTCCAGTAAGTCTCTGAAAGTTCAAAAGACAGTATCAGATCAGTCAGGATATTCTAGGTCATCCAAACTGTTCTTTACGAGTTATTTATTTATTTAGCGTTAATAACAATTATAATAAAACTGAATCAACAATTTTTCACCATAATATTCGGCTGCAGTCCTTATCCTCGGCCGCATCGCACATTTGCATTCAACTTTGTGCTGAAGATGTGGCTTCATCATACCTTAGCTGGAAGTTCTTAGTTGTAGGAAAGTTCAGAAATCCTGAAATATCTCAAAGGTATTTTGGAAAGGGCTCTTAGTTTCACAGAAATTCACGGATCTGGGTGGGTTAGACTAAATAACGTTACTATTTGTAGCACAAATAATGACTACAACGAATGCAGATCTCATAAAATGTGTTTCATAAAAGTGTGAATAAGCTTAAATGTTTTAAAGGCACATATATCATTACTTAGTGTAGCCGCGGCTAGCATTGCAAGTGTAGATATAAAATTGTGCACTCCATGAAAGATTGGCTGATCTAGAGAGTATCACAAATCTATCACGAAGTAACTCTTGAGAGTTAAGAGTTTCATGGACCATATTTGATTGTGTAACGTTACTATCTAAAACGAAATCAGTGGTAGTTTTTATCAACTAAGCTGCATGGCAGTAAGGATGACCCAAAATGTACCAAAAATATATAACAACGCTTATTTTTCCTCGAGCTAGTTTGGTGAATACAGTGGATGTAACACCATTAAACGTACTGACAAAAGCTATTATCACAGATGTAGACCTGAACCTATGATCTCCGAAATAGTTTGATTGATCAAGAATATCTAAAAACTATGTTGGAACGACTCATGAAATTCTAGGGGGATTACGGATTACAGCTGGATTTGTAATGTTACAGTTAATTGTGAGAATAACTACTGTTAACTTCAGGACAGTTTGGACGATCTTTAATGACCCAAAGGTTCTTAATAATATATGGTAGACTTCAGGTTGGTCTTGTAATAGCAGTTGATTATGCAACGTTACTCAGTATAGCAGATATGACTGCTGTTACGAGTGAAAACCTGATGTTTTGAACTCCCTATATTGTCTCCAATGACATTTAAGGCTTTAGGAGCATCGCGGATCCCAGTAGATTATGCAATGCTATTATTTATGGCGAAAACACATGAAGTTATTGTTGTAGATTTGAAGGACTTCATTATAGGACAATTTGGACGACCCTTGATGACCCAAAGGTTCATAATAATATATACTAGACTTCAAGTTGGTCAAGTAACCGCAGTTGATTATGCAACGTTACTCAGTATAACAGATATGGATACTGTTACGAGTGTAGAACTGAAGTTTTGAACTCCAAGATTATTGGGCTGATCTGGAACATCTCTATAGTGTCTATAAATGACATTGTAGATTTCAACCCAAGTAACAATCAGCATGCCTTGAAGGTTTATTCATGTTTTATCCTGGTTTTATACGAGCATGTCAAAAAGCTAGTTGTTCCAAATTAGTTTTATGTGGTAGTTTTTTACTTTGAACCTTTGGCGTTCCATAAAACTATCATATAACTTCTGCTATAAACATCTTCAATTAAAGACTTGCCAGTAGAAATAAATTGGTTTTATCACTTGTTATATACCATTTCAATAAAACTTGTATTTGTGGTTGTTGTCGGAGAGATTTTTTTGTAAACAAATACATAAAACTGTGAGGCAATGTATAAAACCAACAAAAGATTTCGTAGCCGTACCATAAACCAAAATAATGCTGTGATAAAACCGCTAGTTCTATCATAAGCTCAGTTATGACTACCTCAGGACGGTTAGCCCTATTGGAGGAATCATCAGGAACACAGAGTTTTATCAGAAAAATATGTCGCCTAGCCGGGATAATTCATGTAAATACAGCAAAATTATTGCTCATTTTTATGATTTCACGTACAGCTTAAGATCAAATTAAACCATACAACACGTTTCCGTCATTTTATTTCGTCAGAAAAATTACATATTTTTTTTAAACTCCGCTGTATTGAAAAAACCTTTTTTGCACCCAATTCCACCGAGTAAATTAAATGCATTTAACTTCCAAATTTTGCATAGTTTGTGTGGCGCACTTAGTTTTTGTCATTATCACAGTCACATTCACCACAAATTTTCCGTGGCATGTCTCCTGACACGTATTAAATAGGAAAACAAATCTGAATTCCATATCTGCATCTTTCCAATTGATGGCTGGATAAACAACCAAGCATAATTTATTCTGACGATCGAACATTGAGAGTGAAAAATAATCAAAACAATTATTTGACAAGTCAGAAGATGGTTTTATTTAGAAGATTGATAAAACTATGATACAACCCGAAATCCTAAGCCGGTTTGCACACGAAGTCCTGTAGACCCTAATAAGACTGGGCCAACTAGCCAGAACGTGGGCTGGTTGAGGCATGCAAGAACTCGAGAACATTTTCAAGTCGGCATCAATGGTTTTATGTTTAGGATTTTTGAATCGCTAAAAAACTTTGATAAAATTAAAATTGTTACTTGGGAAGCGCTTCACGGATCTCAGTAGATTATGTAATGCTATTATTTATGGCAAAAACACATAAAACTATTCTTGTAGATTTGAAGAACTTTACTACAGAACAGGTTGCAGCACCTAAAACATCCGCTTATATAATACACCTTTTAATATTCCAGACGAAGGTTAAATGAATGCATATGAAGGTAATCCATATCCAAATTCAGCTTTTAGAACTACTGGTATAACAAATATTTCATTTCTCTAAACTTTATGGTGGTCAGGATGTTCTAGGTTGTCAGTAATGTCTCAAATACAAATATTTTTATTTTTCCTCAATAGAGGACTCAATTTGCAACAACTTTGCTCAAGACCTAGCTCAAAACAATTCTGTTTTATTGAATGTGTGAATTTATACAGCCGATTATATGTCGGGGTCATATACGGCCCCTCCGGCTCCAAAGGGTTAACCCGGAGCGTCCAACACAGCTCTGGTCCTCACAAGCTCCTACCGCTTGCTTCCACGGGCAGTGGCGTAGCAAGGGGGGGGCGATGGGTGCGGTCCGCACCAGGCCCCTGATTTCAGGGGGCCTTCAAATCAAGGGAGGTTAATTACACTAGTTTAAATAAAGTTCTTCAAAGAACGAAAGATTTCTATAAGTTCAACACTTCGCAGAACTTTTGATAGGTATGTGGGGGCTCCTTCGTGATTATCAAGAGTTTTATGGAATGGAGCACACAAATGGCACCGAAATTAAAAGAAACATGTGTTAGAGTTAAAATTGAATTTCACGAAATTCAGTATCGATATGGAAGTAAAATTCATGAGCATTGTGAAAACGTCCCTGGTATGTATCCTAATAACAGGACCAAACATAGTTGTTCACTTAGCTTAAGGTAGCAGCTGAAATTTATGGGCCGCAGTTATGAAAATTAAGACCATGTCAGGTCAAAACCGTAATAACAATAGTTTGTCGATTTTGTTTTGCTTTCGTATGAAAAATAAGTGCAATCAATATATCCAACGATTTCATCAAGTATTTCTTTCCAAGTATTCCTTGAAGGGTTTCTGCGAGAATTCCTTCGAGCAACGTAAATACTTACCTTGCTTTCGGGGATATGTATTACGATTTATCTAGCAGTTACTTCAAATACTTCTACAAAAAATCCTCTAAGATTTACTTCAGAACTTTTTCATGGATTGCTTCAGAAATTCTTCTAAGCATTGATTTTGGAATTCTAGAATTGATTCAGGAACACCTTCAAGAATTTCTACAGGAATTTCTTCAAAAACTTATCAAAGAATCCTTAAAAAATTCCTTCAAGGATTATTTTTCACGAATTCCTTCAGGAATACCTCTTTGCATCCCTTCATAAAGTCATTCGAAGATTATGTCATGAAGTTCATCAACGAATCCTTCAGATGAACATTAAGGGATTTCTTCAAGGATTCTTTTGAAGACTTCTCCAAGAAGGAATCTTGCAGGAGTTCTTCATGGAAAATACCTTTGATGAATTTCCGAGATCATGCTTGATCGGGTAGGGATCTCGAATGGATTCTTGTGAGATTTTCTGAAGGAATTTCGGAAGAATCCCCGAAAGAATCCCTGTAGAAATGCTTGCAGGAAGTTTTGAAGGAATTTTGAAAGGAATCCTCGAAGAATCTTGTAGATGAATTCTAACATGTATTCGGAAAGAATCATTGGGATGATTTTTGAGATATCTTTGATGACATTCTTGACGGATTACTACACAGCCCCCACTCGCATAATAGTCCCATATGAACAGGAAACCCAGCAAAGATGGAAATGTTATGCGAGTGGGGGCAGTACAGTACTGTGAAGTTTTAGTAGAAGTACTAGAAGTACTAAACGGCGAACACGATGAAATTGCCACACAGAAAATATTGTATAACTTTTGATTGCGTTCGCTAAAATAGTATATTATGTGTAGCTAATACCATAAAATTTTCATTAAAATCGGTATTGGCGGAGATATCGTTGAAATAAGGAAATTGCCACTTGAGAATCTTGTGCAAACAAACATTTTGGAAAATATCACTTTTTTGCCGTTTCAACCCTGGCGCCATAGGCGAAACTACTGGGGGTGCCGGGGGTTCCAGGCACCCCCTAGAATTTGAAAGCGTTGCTGTGAGATATGGGGCGATGAATGATGAATGGATGAACTAATGAATATTTTGTTTGAAGAGCACCCCCTTGGCAAAAATCGTAGTTTCGCCAATGCCTGGCGCCAAAAATACTGAACCGATTTCAATGAAAACTTTTATGTACGTTAAGTATGTATGTAGAAGTAATTTGTCAAAATTTCATTCATCCAATTGAATGATGCCGTTAAAAAGTTACAGTCATATATGTCGCACTATGTCACAATAAGCAGATGTGGTTTTTGGTATAGTGAAATTCAAACTGCTCTTACTTTGAAAGTACTCAACAAAAATGGCTGAAATTTTCACTGTAAACAGTTTAACACAACAATTGTACACTGTCAAAGTTAAAATAGTGCACGCGGAACTAAAAATGGTCAAAAAGTACCTAAAATTTACCTTGAAGCGATTTGAGCTTTGGATATTTACTAGAAAAAGTACTGAACCGATTTCGATCAAATTTTTACCACTTAATTGATACTATGTTATGGAAATCGAGTGAAATTTTCAAACGTTTTGATGAGGTATCAAAAAAGTTATAGCTTAAGTATTTTTTTTGAAATGGGTGCACAAATTTTCTAAAATCTCATTTTATGATATCGACAATATATGCGCCAATACTCAACAACTCAACCGATTTTAATGAAAATTTTATGGTACTAGCTACACATAATATACTATTCATGGTCAAAAAATTAGCTATTTTGACGAACGCAATCAAAAGTTATACGATATTTTCTGTGTGGCAATTTCATCGTGTTCGCCCTTTATGAGGAATCACGTAAAGGATTCCTGAAGAAATTTTGAAAGCGAAGGAATGTTTGGAAAAATTAATTATGAAATGCCTAGATTATTTTTCAAAGCAATAAATGGTATAAACCCCAAAGAATTCCTCTCAAATTCGTTGATGTTGATTTGCAAAAGAATTTCTATAGATTTCCGTGGAGAAATTTTTGATGGAAGCCTTGGTGAAATTTCTTCAAGACCCCCTGAGAGAATTTGTGCAGGAATCCTTTGGGGATGAATGTGTTCACCCTTGCAGAGAAACGTCCCTGAAGAAATCTTTGTAACGTAGCTTGAAAAAATCCTTGGAGAAAAACAAGTCTCCACTGGAATTTCTTAAAAGATTCATGATCGAATCGTGAAAGAGCATTGAAAAAATGCCTAAGGAATCTTTGGACGATTTCATACAGCAATTGTTGGAAAAATTTCTGAAGAAATCTTTGAAATGCTTGAACAATGCTTCGTAAGAAATCCTTGGAAGTTGAAGGCCTTTCAAACGATTTGTGGCATTGCAAAAAGAATTCTTGCAAGAATTTCTAAAAACAAATCTTGAAAGAATTCCTCTGGGAAATTTGCTCAAGGGATCATGTGGGGTAGGCCCCAAAGGAATCGTTTGTTGAAATATTTAAGGAACTACCTATGGAATTCTTGGGAATACATATTACTAAAGAAATTCCTTCAGAAACACTTGAAGGAGTTCCCGAAGCAATCGTTGTAGTAATTTTTGAAGCACATCTTGGAGGAATTTGTAAAGAAGTCCTTAAAATTATTCCTAGACGAATCGTAAAAAATATCTAAGAAAGAGTTCTTTGAGTTCCTCATTTGGAACAATTGCTTGATGAAATCCTTAGAAAAAAATTTTAGAAGCTTCGTGAAGAAATTTCGGACGAAATTAATGTTATCTCTTAGTAAATCTTTAATGGTATCAATAGGTGGAAACCTTGGAAGAATGCCTTACGAATTCATAAAAAAAAATCCAATAAAATTTCTTGGAGGAATTTCATTGAGAATTCTTGAAAGAATTCTTACATTTTTTTATTAGAATTTTCCTTTGGAAATTTCTTTTGGATCTTTTTCAGTAATTGCTTTGGAAATCTGTGCAGCAATTTGTTAGGGATTATCTTTGAAAATTTATTTGGAAACTTTTCGGCATCCTTTATTATTTAAAAAAAATCTTTGGCAATTGGCTCAACTATTGTGTTCGCAATTCCTTTGGTAAAAATTATCAAGATTTTTTTAGGAACTCTGTTTCAAGTTTCATTGAAAACTCCTACGGCAATTCTTTTGAGAGTTTGTTAGGCAATTCCTTTGGAAACTTCTTTGATCAGTTCTCGGCAATGCTTCAGCAATGGCTTTGCAAACTTGTTCAGAATATTTTTTCTACCGAAATTTCTTTAGAAATTCCATTAACAACTTCTCGTTGGTTTTTGTTTTAACAATTCGTTTGAAAAATTCTTTGGTAATTACCTTGGGAATAAACTTACTTTAGAAATGCATTCGGCGAATTTTCTGTGAGCTGCGCTGTGGATTTTTTTTTTTTCTATAATTATAGCTTTGGTTGAGTTTTTTTTAACAAAGCCTTTGGAAATCCTTCAAGTCATTTTTATTGGATTTGATCCTAAAATTTCTATAAGATTATTTTTGGGGGTTTCTTGGAAATTTTTTTGGAAACTATTTCGGCAGTTCTTTTGAAATTTGGTTCGGTAACTCATTCGAAAATTTCGAAATTGATTTATGTTTTATTTTTAAAAATATCTACGGCATAACTTTTCGAAATTCTTTGGGCGATAGCTTTGGAAATTTATCAGGCAAACTCTACGATATTCTCTTCAGCAATTTTTTTGGAAGTTTCACTGGCAGTCCCCTTGCTTATATACTTGACTATTACTTTTGTAATTCTTTCAATAATTCCTTTCGAAATTCATTAGGCAAGTACTTTAAAAATTTCTTAGATAATTCATAAATTGAGGCTGCCATTTTAGAAAATTTTTCCGTTAATGCCTCAGAAAATTTCTTTCGTAACTCCTTTGGAAATTTCAACTGATAATTTTTTACGGATTTCCGTCTATTGGTACATTTGAGATTTTATTAGATACACCCTTCCGAATTAAAAAAAACCAAGCATTTACAATGGAACGGCTGAAGAAAATCTCAATGAATTACATAAAGAATTTCCGAAAATCTAAGGAAGTTCACAAACAATTTCATAAAAAAAAACACAAAAATTGTTTGAAGGAATACCAGTAGATTTTTTTTATTTGCCACTGTTCTTGGGAGAATTTCTGTGAGAATTCTTGAAAGAATTCTTACAATTTTTTTATTTGAATCAGTTGAATTTTTGAAGAAATCGCAAGAGAATTTATTGAATGAACTTATAAAGAAATCTTTGGAAAAACTCCTGAAGGAAGTTTGTGAGCAATTACTAAAGGCATCTTTGAAGGAATTTTGAATAAATCCTCGGTTGAATTCCTAAAGCAATCCCTGGAAAAGCCCAAAAGTAATCTTCTATAAAGCTCTTGGAGAAATTGTTGAATAAGTTAAGATAAGAATGCTTTATCCGATTGTTGAACCCTTCGTAGCAGTTCCTAATAAGATCTTTGAAGAAATTCTAAAGATTTGTTTAAAGAAATATTTGAAAAATCCTTGAAAAAAAATCCCGTAGGAATTTTTGAAGCGATTTCTGAAGAATTCTCGATGGGTACCCTATATGAAATCTTAAGCTTGCATTAATCATTTAAAAGATGCTTATAGGCACTTTTAAAGAATTCTTGAAGAAAGTGGCAAAACAGTCTGAGGAGGAGTCCTTGTAGAAACTTGTGAAGTAATCATTTGATGTTATCTTATCAAATCAGATATATATTTCTTTATTGTTTAAGCATATACGCTCCTATTTTGATCCTACTGAAAACAAAGGAATGAAGTTGCAATAGACATTTTTAGAAAAGCTTTTAGAGCAATGCTAGCAAAAATTCCTGAAGGAATACTTGGGGAAACTTGTAAAGTAGACGAATTTTAAAGAATTCGTTGGAAGAAATCTAGAAGGATTTTTGGAAAGAATTCCAACAGAAGTTCTTCTCCGAATTTTCTTAGAGGAACTTCTGTATTGATCCTTGGAAGATTTTTTTTAGGTTATTGAATGGATTCTTTTGAAATTTCTTGGAGGATTTCTAGGATCAATCTCTTAATAAAACTTTAGAGAAATTCCTTGAAGAATCTTTGCAGATTTAAAAAAAAAAGCGTTGCAGTAATTCTTGAAGGAATCCTTGGAAGAATTTCTAAAAGAATCTATGGAAGAAATTCTTGAGAAATCTTCAAAGGAACGCTAAGATGATGTAATGAATAATTGAGGAAATGCCAAGTTAAGTTCTTGGATAAATCAATGGAGAAATGATTTACTTCCGTGGAAAATCATTCAGGGGATATTTGGAGGATCTCCTGAAAGAAACTAGGAATGTTTGAAGAAATTCTAAAAGGACTTCGAAGCATTTGCAAGAATCTTTTGAAGTACTATGAAGTGCTTTTGAAAACATCCTCGGAAATAACACTGTAAGAATACATGGAAGAGTGTTTAGAGAAATATTGAATGACACCCTTGCATTAATCACTTGAAAGATTCTTGAAGATAAATTATTATTCAAGATAGATTTTTTCAAAGAAAATGGTAAAGCAATATTTAAAGGAATTCATAAAGGATTACTTGATGCAATTCTTAAAGAAATTGTTTAAAAAAATCGTCATAATTCTTAGAAAAAAATCGTACGGTTTAACACCCAACCCCTTCCCTCCTTGTGCACGGGCTTGGCGCAGGGACATCAGCCTAACATAGCAGAGGAGGTGCCAAGCGAGAAAAATGCGACGCGCTCGTCGACGAAGGGATATTAACCCTTATGTGGCCGACAGGGTACCCGGGTACCCAGCGCCCATTTAAAAAGCACGGTGTAGAAAAAAGCAAAAAGTTTGTCGGACACATAACGGTTAAGGGAGGCGCTTCACCATCAGCGAAACCTGCTCTCGCGTGCGTGAGATGCGACTATGTCGAAAAGTTCATCCTAGAAATGGGGGACCAAGTGATTGTGGTCCTGCGCCGCGTCTACCTACGGGCTAGGCGGCGGATGCAGGAGCATGAACTAAGGAAGAGTGAAACGAACAGATGGTGGTGTCCGCCGCTACAAAAGTTACGTTGAAGACCGAGATCAGGCCAAGCTAATTAGCCTGCTTTGAGGCTGTCAGAGTGCCAATGCGAATCCGTGGGGTGATGCCTATACAGGATCCTGATGGACAAGACGAGAGGTATAATGGCTCCTACAGAGCAATCTCCAGAGATGTTGGGGGATCATCAAGGGTCTTTTTCCGCGTCATGATCCTTATCCTTGGCCTCCTTTCGAAGAACAGCCGGGGAATGGGGCTGGCGTTGAGGAGAGGGTCACCGATATGAATCTTGTGAGGGAAGGAAAAGTCCCTTAGCGTAGGTAAGGCTCCAGGTCCGGACGAAGTTCCACCTTGGCCTTAAAAGTAGCTATTGCAGAGGCTCCCGAGATGTTCAGGTCTGCTATGCAGAAATGCCTGGCCGGGGGAGTTTTTTTTAGAGATTTGGAAGCGGCAGAGCCTGGTTCTATATTGCCAAAAGCGGGGAAACCACCCAGAGACCCGTCGGCATATAGAATATGCTTGATCGACACGGTGGGGAAGGTGCTCGAAAAGATTATCTTCAACAGAATGTTGAAGAACACCGAGTGTATAAATAATCTCTCGAGCAACCAGTTCGTCTTCCGGAAGGGGAGGCCGGCTGTAGACGCTATCTTGTAGGTTACAAAGACCGTCGAGGCACCGACGAACCGACGTGACAGCTGGAACAAATAAATTCAAATTTGTTGTCTCGGACGCCATGATGAAAAATAGCCGAACTCTACCGCCACCTCGGTAACGGTTCGCGTTTATTTGATAGCTTGACCCCAAACCCCCGTGTGTTAATATAGGAAAAGGTTCGCGTCTGTGCTGATTTGCCAGAAGCGTTCGCTCGCTTCGCTGGGCAACCGTTAAATTTGAGGGGGACAGTTTTGAAACACCACTGTCACGTCGGTTCGTCGGTGGTCGAGGTAGCGCTCCAGCGTAAAGGAAGAGGGATTCGCTACTGTATAGTAGTGACTCTGGATGTAAAGAACGCGATCAATTGCGCCAGTTAGGCGGCTATTACCGATGCGCTCTTGCGTCTGGGAATGCCCGGGTACCTGTACAAGATTTTCGGAAGTTACTTCCAGAATGGAGTACTAGTTTACGGCACGGACCTGGGTCGGAAGTGATATCACATAACCTCAGGAGTCCCGTAAGGTTCCATCCTGGGTCCGGTGTTATACAATGTCATGTATGATGAAGTGTTGAGGTTAAAGTTTCTGGTGGGAGTTGCAATCATCGGTTTCGCTGACGAAATTACGTTCGAGGTCTACGGTTAATCGACCGAAGAAGTGAAGTTGACTACTGCCCACTCGATCGCAGTTGTGGAGGAGCGGATGAGATCCAGAAAACTTGAATTGGCTCACCAAAAATACTGAGGTGGTCGTTATGAACAACCAAAAGTCGGAGCAGCAGGCGGTGATCAGTTTAGGCGATTGCACTAGCACTTCGAAGCGCTCCGTCAAACACTTGGGGCTGATGATGTACGATAAGCCACGTTGATTACGTCTACAATAGAGCCTCCACAGCTATAGTGACACTGTCCCGGATGATATCTACACCGTGTCCAATAAGTTCTCATACAAAATACAAATTTAGAAAATATAATTTTATTTCACATCTGTGATTTATATTTTCAAAATAAATGTATGTATTGAAAGCCCACAAAATACTGATTGAATAAAGCATATGGTTTAAAATAACGTTATTTTCTATTTGTTTGTATGAGCCAAGCAGTACACTTCCGTTTCCTGAAATCCGTTTGCTCCGGCACGCAATAAAAATGTTCCAAATGATTCTAATTCTACGGTAGTTAAATAAAGTTCATAAGGTAAAATTTTGAGTTTTTATCCCAAGTATTGTACCAAATGGATATACTCAGGCTAAAACAATACAATTTTAGTAATCATATGGTAAGAAATTAGCAAGTATGCTTAACTAGTACTGATTTCCTTGAAAATGACCGTTATATTAAAGATAAACATCATAAAACATAAATTTTGAACAAAATCCACCACAATAGGGACACAAGCATGTTTTAGAAGTGAGAATGATGTGAATGAACAAGATAAGATGCAGCCATACTTCTTTAACACATCAAATTACATTAACACACGCAATTTAACATTTTTGTTTAATTTACGTTTTATTTTGTACAACATAAAACGGCTTCGCTCCTCACAAAAACAGAACCTGATATTTTTTCTCTTCTGGTCATAGTTGCTACTAGCAATGGTGAGGGCAGTAACCTAATTTGTTTCAACTTAAAACCTTTACTCGTTGAAATGAGACGAAATATCAATGACATGGCGTGCGTGCCAGCTGAAATGGACTTACTTACGACACATAATCGATCAGCAGAGAAGGATAAAGTACAATTAATTCCAAAACATATGCTGTATGTGATCAGTGTTAGTTGGCCTTTCAATAAATAAGTTTACTTTGAAAATCCTAATTGCAAATGTGAAATTAATTCAATTTGATTTTGTATGAGAACTTATTGGACACGGTGTAATAGCACTGCGGTGTATGCCAGCAAGCGCAAGCTTCTAGCTAGGTTGCCTCGTGCATACTAAGGTATGGCGGCCCGGCTTGGGCATGACGCTGAATACCAAAAGCGACCGTGGTAAACAGGAAAGTTCTTAAAGGCTTATGTCCTTGAGGGTTGCGAACGCGTACCATACCGTGTCACACGTCACGCTCTGCGTCATACCTGGAATGGTGTCTATCGGTATCCTTAACGGGGAAAATATAGAGTGCATCGAAGTGCGCGGCATTGGACCCATATGATGTCAAACCCATCATCTTTTTTTAAAACTTACATCTATAGGGTATGTGAGCCATTAGTAATCTCACGCTCCCATATTCATCCTATTCGAAAACAAGCGATTACGGCACCGATTGATTCCGTTCTTTTTGTTTTCATGGGTGCTCACTTCTAACAAAAAATACAAAAATAAGAAACCAAACAAACAGCGCTTCAATCCCTTGTTTTTCGTAGGATGAAAATGGGAGCCACATGCTTAATAAGGGAACCAATACCCTATATATAAAAATGAGTTTGAAATTGCTTTGAGGCAACAAAACTCAAGAGCGGATGAACCGATCAGCATGACTCTTGCAGGGTTCGGTTCGTATTCGTGGTGGCTGTGTTTATATGTAGGGTATTGGTTCCCTTATTAAGCATGTGGCTCCCATTTTCATCCTACGAAAAACAAGGGATTGAAGCGCTGTTTGCTTTGTTTCTTATTTTTGTATTTTTTGTTAGAAGTGAGCACCCATGAAAACAAAAAGAACGGTGTCAATCGGTGCCCTAATCGCTTGTTTTCAAATGAGATGAATATGGGAGCGTGAGATTACTTATGGCACACATACCCTACAAAAAGTTACAAAAATCAACCAGAAAAGTTAATAAATTAATAAAGTACTGATTTTTCATGAGCTGGGAAGAAAATCAACACGATCGAAATGAAACCAATCTAGAGTGCGGTGATATTTTGAGCTCAACAGTTGTCAAACCACCACAACCCGGCAAGACAAAGTTTGCCGGGACTGCTAGTTATCGATACTTGCGTCAGATAAACTTAGTCACTAATAAGAAATCTGTTTTGGGTTTAGCATCCACCCATGAACACCACTATTTGAAGACGACTGTACCGAATCTACAGGACTTCAAACGAGCCAGAAGTAGATTCGGCGTTCACTTCACACAATCTAGCCCGCCTGAACGACAAGGCGTCAAAGTGAAACATTATCACCTCCAAAATTGGGCCCTTTTATGTGTAGTGCGGTGCTTCCTCTCCACACCCGGGCGGACAGGTGTTTAGTAGTTTATTGATTGATAGTTTTATCGTGCCAATGACCATTTGATGGGTGTTTTCCCATGGATACCTACTCTGGAACGGCCGGCAGGACTGGTCGGGTCGCACTCCTTCCCAAATTGAAATGTGGTCAGCGTAGGCTTACCGCTTAAATACATGGCTGAGGTGCTGTTTCCAAATGGGACTTATTGTCTCGATTGACTAGAACATGGGAAAGTCAGTAGACACGAGACTCCCAGCAACGCCATTCGTTTGGAAGTTCTTGTTTCCCGGAAGGGTGAGAGTGCCTTCTGTCCGTTCGTGTGATTGATGGAGTTTTGATCCTGATTTAGGAAATTGATGGGCAGAGTGCGTGCTTGCGTGTTGGAAATGTGTGATGTTTTCGCGCTTTCTTGATGGGGTGCGTTTTCGTTCCGTTGTAATGGTTCGAGGAATCGCTCATGTGTCGGGACTCTTGATGCAAGAAAGGTGCGTGTTGCTTGGGACCTGCACTTCTACCTTGCACGATCGGCACTGACTGAATTGTGCATGCTCGCGAATCAGTAATGAAGTTGTTTTGACGAACACAATTACAACACAGCCAGACATTCAAATTCAAGTACATTTAAACCAGAACCCTTTGTAAATTTTACTACTCATCATCTCGTGCATTTCACAATAAATGGCTATAGGAATTATGAATGATGTTATTCTTGGGGATTGTAATGCAATCACAGCACTAATACTGTCATTTTTTTTAGAATTCAGTTCAGTTGAAATTCTGCCAAATAAAATGTTCAAAATACTGGACAACTGGACTCCACCAAGCAGCTCTGCCTCAATATGAATCAACCTACACAGATATTAAACGCCAATGAAGTTTGATGTGAATAAAAATCGCCATTACTGTCAGTCGCCATCGGCCAGAATGATTGTCAACCGTGCGACAGCACCTGGCATAGCTCACCAAAGCGTCAATTTCCATTTGGTTTTCTCCTAAAAGCATCACCTGCCTGCCCAGGCCGATACACCAACTGAACTGTGGTGCTGTGTGCCGTGCACCGATTGGACATTGACATGAATAGATTGCGATTTTTTCCGTTCAATTCTCTCACCGAGCCGCCGCGTCAAGCTGGCTTTTGGGTATGCCGCCGCCGCCGCCGCCATTCCATCACGGGGGGAATCATGGTTGAACGATCGCCGCCATCATTTCAAAAATCGCTGATTTGAAACGAAAATGAACCACCTACCCCGATGCGATGGCTGATGGATGACGAAGATTTTTACGGATGGTTGTGGCTTTTGCATCAAAGCGGAACAGGTGACACTGTCGACTTCTTTTATTTCGGTTTCGGTTCACCAAAATGATATGTCGCTAATTCGGGCCCAAGCTGTCAGTTTTGGCGGTAATATTGGCGAAAAATCGGGCTTTGTCAGCGCTGGCAGTGAATGTGGGTCTGTCGATTCGGATTGGTGGCATTCACTTTGACAAATGAGCTCATCACGAGAGTCGGTAATTGGTTTATTTTAATTTGGAATTTAGGTTTGAGATAACAGTCATTTAATGCTTTAAAGGCTTTCCAGTAACACCAACAATTCTCAAATTTTGGCTATTAGGTAAATAACTAGTTGTAGTTGTAGTTGTAGTTAGGTAAGATTGGATGTTACCAAATGAACGTAGAACGATTCTGGTGAAATGCTTATGACAGCCGTGTTTGAATTGTTATATATCTAAAATTACGAAATAAAAAAAATCCATCTCACAATTCTATAAGAATATCTATCAGGGATCTTGGAAAATATCCCTCTCAAGATTGTGTGAGAATCCTGTTCAAAATATTGAAGGATTCCCTTTCAGGATTTTGGGAAGTACTCAGGGTTCTTATTATTATTACTTTATTATATAGATGTTCAGCCCTAGGCCAGTTGTTATTTCGCTTAAGATTCTAGAGATTCTAGTTCTAGGGTAATTCCTTTTAGAATTATGAGACAATGCCTCTTTACAATTACGAGGGACAACTTTTCAATATTCTGTGGTATTCCCAACACGAATAATTGAGGGTGTGAGGTTTCCTCTCAGGATTCCAGAGGTATTCCCCTTGGAATTCTGAGAGAATCACTCACAGTTCTGTAAGAATATCTATCAGAATATTTGGGAAATCCCTGTCAAGATTCTGGCAAAATCCTTTTCAGGATAGTGGAAGAATTCCTTTCAGGACTCTAGGAGGTTCTTCTCAGCGTTCTAGCGAATCTTTCTCAGGATTCAGGGAGATATCCTCTCTGGATTCTGAGGGAATCCCTTTCTAGATTCTGGTGGAATTCAAACCCTAGAACAGTTTGGATGGCCTAGAATATCCCAACTGATCTGATACTGTCTATTGAACTTTCAAAAGACTTACTGGATATAATAGGTTACAAGTAGTAGCTTTCGGGCGCGATTATCCAGCGTCACGGGTTCAAGAAACAACAGGACGATGCGTTTCAATATCCAGCGCTTGTCAGCCGAATGGGTTGCTGCACAGTACCATCAGAAACTAGACGAGAGGATAGGAGAGACCAAAGGATCTGTCAACCTGTAACGAACGAAAAGAACGCCGCCAGAAGTCGAATGCTAGTGGCCGGTACCCGACAGCGCAGGAAGCGGTACAGGGTGGCAATATCAGAAGAGAAACGAATCCACCACAGAAAAAAACGGCAACACGAAGAGAGTGTTATTGCTGAAGCGCAGGAAAGTATGGACAGGAACGATATGCGGAGGTTTTATGTAACTGTCAATGGCACGCGGCACAAGACTGCGTCAGTGCCCGCCATGTGCAATGACCGGGAAGGAAATTTGCTGACAGACAAAACAATGCTGGCGGTCAGGTGGAAGGAGCATCTCGAATACTTGTTGAATAATAGCAGCGAAGGAGCACCCAGGTATCAGGTATCAGTAGGTCGGCTCTAGAGTGTAACGTTTTGACGTTTTTATTCTGTTTAAGTAAAATATAATTTGAATTCAGTTAGAATAAATTGTGATATTTTTTGAATATTTTGATTTTGATTTTAGAATTTGTTTTTTTTAATTCATTATTAGTTTTTATGGTTATTTTAGTTAGTTTGTAGTTTTTGACGTTTATTATCTTTTTAAGTAAAATCTTAATTGAATTGGATTCGTTGAATTTGCCTTAGAGTTTGAACCGTTTCATCTAGTATAGATTATCCGTTTCATATATGGTTTGTGTCTAGGATAAGCTAATGACGATTCATGTTACGTATCTTATAGGACTTTTTCGATGGCGTTAAATAGTTTTTACGGCCATGTGCGATTTGAATTTGGCGCACTTGTATATAATAGTTTGTAGATTCAATAGACGACTGCTTCAATAGCAGGAAATTTACTTGACTAGAGAAATCGACTTGACTCCATCACTTGATAGTTGAGTCGGCTGGAGAACAGAAGCGAGCTTCGGCGACCTTCTGCCAGTTTTAAGTTTTGTTAAGGTGTGTAGTGTTTTGTAGTACCGTAATCCGGGTTAACATTGATCAGAATCTTCGATCTTTCTTGAATAATTCTCTTGTTAAAGCAAGCATCACATGTTTTATATTTTTGAAACAAGTACTGGCCTTCTGAGTATTGATTAAGCTACTCGAAAAAGTATTGTAAAACTTTAAAATATGTTTAAATAGGTTTTTTAATCTAATTTCTGATTTTGTTGATTTGGGGTAACATTGATCATGTCAGTGATCAATGTTCGTTTGTGTTGGAAATACCCTTACTTACTAAATTTGGGGTCGCTGATTTCGAATATGTTGTCCAAATTTTTACAAGTTATGCACTTTTTGAGTTATTTTAGGATTAAAATCCTCCAAACCGCGAATAACGCCTAAAGGTAGGCAATGGCTTAAGGAATTTGATTGAATTGATAGCCTACTTTTAATAAATCGTATAATTTATTGAAAAATAGTATTCTCATAAAAGTTTCGGTGATTAAATCCAACTCTAGGATATCATATTGAAGTAAGACAGTGATTTCGAACCTCATATTGTATCTAGTATTCATGCCATGCATGATTTTTTGACAATGTATCTCATTGCGTTACGAAACACACTTATGGAAAAATGGATTTATTTCATTGTTTATGAAATTCAATTATCATGCATTACATGCCATTCGATAGCTGCATAATAATAGATTACGATATATCATTTGATAGCAGAATCTAATCTATATATATAAAAATGCAGTGGCATACGTGGGACCGCGCATAACTTGCGAACGGATGGTCCGATTTGGGTCGTTTATGTTTTGTTCTGTTAGTTTTCACCCAAGGAAGGTTTATGAGACCAAACACATGGGAATATTGCGATTTTTGCGGGTTTACATACATTTTGAACGGGGACTTGGGCGCTTGACTAAAGACTTCAAACGTCAAAAAACGCAGTAGGCAAGACAAAGTTTGCCGGGGACAGCTAGTTCAATGTAAAATGCTTGTTTGAACATTTCATGAGGTCGGTCAAGCCGATCAATGTTACCCCGCTGATCAATGATACCCCGTTTTACGGTAATGTAAATTTGTTAAGTAGTGCCGTTTGAAGTGAATTAGCATTAGCATTAGCATTAGCATTAAGCAAGTCGCACAAATTCGTAGGTGGTACAGCCCTGGATCGCTGTTATGAGGGTTTCATCCTTCCTGTCCGTTACCAAAGCACAAAGATTTGGGATGCCGTTTGAAGTGAATTTAAGATTAATTGTCTTTGTTTTTTTCGTTCTGTAGTGACTTAAATTATGGTTTTTGTCGCCAGGGGCAGACGCTCTGTTCCCTGTGCGTTTAATTGTTGTTAAAAAAGTTAATTATTATAATTGAATTCGTTTTAGTGTATGTTGTTTAATTTTGTGTTCGTCTTTGGACCCTAGCGTTCAAAAGACGCTTTTTATTTTGGGCTTCAAGCCACCTTTTCCGTGCTCTATCGGTGCTCTACCTCGCCCGTCAAACGGAGTGAGGGCATACTTCCGGCCTACCTGCGTGCGGTACACGTACGATCGGGCAGAGTACCGGACTGCCGACACCCCCTCCGCAACGTTAATTCGGCGAGCAGTTAGAAGAGCACATCGAAGTCGACGATTGGCCAAGAGAACCACCGACAACGAAGAAAACCTGCGCAGGTACGTCAATCATGGCCATGATCACACACACACATACACACACAATACATTTGACGAGCATTTTGTGAACAATATACGCGTTAATGAATTCAATTGTTTTAGTTTTTCTATGTTTCTATTGTTTTTTTTGTTGTTTCTTAAATTATCGTTTAATGAATTCACTTCAACGACTCGTACTTGTTTGCTTGTGGTCTTTTTTTCAGTTTTTAGTTTTTATTTGAGTAAATTTCTGTTATTGGTTCAGTTTGTCAGTTTCGTGTATTAGATTTTTGAGTTTTTAGTTGAGCTAGCGGCCGTTCGAGGGAGCCCTTGAGGTAGGAGTCGTTCAAGTCGGGCAAACTTTGATATGAACCGGTGGTCTCTCGTTCGCGAGGGTGGCGCAAAAGCCACCGCGTTTTAACAAACTCTTGAGCAAACTCGACGAACGGTTACAAGAGGCACGTTCTCCTCCATTTAGGAAATTTGTGCCATCGCCATGAACACGAGCCTATTCATCATTTACCTGACGGAGAAGAGAAGGAAAAAGGATAGGGCAGGGGACAGGTAAGGGAATAGGATCGTCATACACGCAAAAGCGTACCACAATGGGTTCAAACAGCGCCCTGAGAAGGAGCGGAGAAGGAGCACCCAGGAACAGGATCAACACAATGGATGACGGTCATGCAGTGGAACCACCAAATCTGGATGAGGTTAAAAAGGCCCTTAAGGAGCTAAAAAACAGCAAGGCTGCTGGGAAGGACGATATCCCGGTCAAACTTCTTAAGCACGGTAGCGAGCAGCTACATCAATCAATCCACCAGATTATTATAAAGAATTGGGAGGATGAAGAATTGCCCACCAGTTGGTTGGATCGCCTCATATGCCCAATCTACAAGAAAGGGCACAGACAGGAGTGTGCCAATTACAGAGGGTTTACCCTTTTAAATTCGGCGTATAAGCTACTGTTGCGTGTCCTGTTTAACAGACTGCGACCTGTTGTCCTTCGTCGGCGAATACCAGGCTGGTTTTCGTGAGGGCCGATCAACGACGGATCAAATGATTATCCTGCGGATAATCCTAGATAAATTTCGAGAATACAACTTGCAGACTCACCATCTGTTCATTGATTTTAAAGCAGCGTACGAATCAGTGAAAGGAAATTAGCTTAGACAGATAATGTCAGAACATGGTTTTCCGGCGAAACTAATTAGGCTGATACGCGCAACGCAGGATGGATCAAAATCAAGTATTCGGATCGCGGACGAAGTGTCTACATCATTTGTAACCTTGGATGGATTGAAACAGGGGGATGCTCTTTCAAATTTATTGTTCAACATTGCACTCGAAGGAGCGATTGGGAGGTCAGGCGTGCAGAGGAATGGCTCTATCATCACACGGTCGCACATGCTCCTCGGGTTTGCGGACGATATTGATCTCATCGGCATCGATCGTAGGGCAGTGGAGGGAGCTTATGCTCCTCTGAAGATGAGACAGCGAGGATAGGCATGACGATTAACTCTACCAAGACGAAGTACATGATAGCGGGTAGAGACAGAAGCAGGCCTAGTGGTGTTAGTGCTGAGGTAGTGATTGATGGGGATGTGTTTGAAGTTGTTGAAGAATTTGTTTATCTTGGAACACTTGTGACATGTAACAATGACGTTTCCCGTGAAGTGAAAAGGCGTATTGCAGCTGCGAATAGGGCCTTTTACGGATTGCGTAGCCAGCTTAGGTCCCGTAACTTGCAAACGCAAACAAAATTCGCTCTGTATAAGACGCTGATTCTTCCGGTTGCCCTCTACGGTCACGAAGCGTGGACGTTAAAGGAGGTAGACCGAAAAGCTTTTGGAGTTTTTGAGCGCAAAGTGCAACGGACAATTATCGGTGGGAAACAAGAAAATGGAGTGTGGCGCAGACGCATGAATAACGAGTTTTACCAAGTTTACGAAGATGTGAATATTGTGAAACGTAGAAAATACGGCAGACTTCAGCGGCCTGGACACGTAGTGCGATTGTTGGAAGAACGAATTGCGAAAACAATATTCAGCAGAGAACCCGGTAGAGGTAGGCGACTTCGTGGGTGGCCGCGAACTCGCTGGCTGCACGCGGTTGAAGAAGATCTACGATCCCTACACGTTCGGGGAAACTGGAGGAACATCGCCCAAGACCGACGAAGATGTTACTTTATTAGGCTCGGCGTTGGAGTAAAGTTACTTTGTAGCCAACAAGATAAGATATAGATACTTGGAGGGCGTACAGAACCTCGAGGATCTGCAGTTTACTGTGAATTCCGCGGCGGTGGCTGTTGACAAGACGCTGGGATCACGGACGCGCTCGCAAGGAGACGGTGAAGGTCGCACACGCACCAGTACATAAAAACCCGCGTGGGTGCTACGTTTGCAGAACGTAGCGGATCGCTACAATGCGGACCAAGATTGGTCGATTAACACAGTACAAGAAGGGGAATCGATCAACTGACAATACTGAAGTTGTGAAGCCCGCAGAACTCCGAGATCTCACAGAAGTTAACATAACGTAGATCTTCGACACCCATGTACGTACAGCGGTTAAGTGCTCTTGCGAAACGGTTATGGAGAATGTTCGAAGCAGAAAGAACAAAACCGGATGTTCAACATTAACGAAAGGGAGTTCTACAACGGTATCCGAAACGACAAGCCTGATTATGGACAAGACGTCACACAGTTCTGGGCCAATCTATGGGAGAACTTTGCCCAACACAGCGACGATAGCGTGTGGTTGGCAGAAGAAGGGCGAAAGTGTAATGAAGTTACCATCCAGGATATACGCGAGGCTCAGGTATCAGAACATCGATTCAGGCGGCACGTTCGCGAGGCTACCCGACATACCAGAAATTGGCCTGGTGCAGCCCCGATTTCGTGCACAATTTTTGGTATAAAAAAAAAACTCACGACGGGCGGATCGCGGAATGCTTCAACAAGGTGCTAGAATACCTCACGCAACTACCAGAGTCCATTACCAGGAGTATCACTTAACTTCTACCGAAGAACCAAAACACAGCTAGTCCAACAAAGTACATACCAATAACGTACCTTTCGAGTCTGTCGTCGGTAATAGCGAGGAAGATACAAGCGCACTGCGATGCCAACAACGTGAAGGCCGAGGAACAAAAAGGTCGTCGCAAGAACACGCAAGGCAGCAAAAATCAGCTCATCACAGATGCAGCATTATGGGTCAAGCCACCGAAAAGCAGAGAAACCTGAGCATCAACTACAAGAAGGTGTACGACTCAGTACCGCACTCGTACCTTCTTCAGGTACTGCAGTTGTACAACGTAGGCTGGAACGTTATTAGGCTGATTCAACACGCGATAGTGATGTGGAGCTTGTCCCTACGACTTACCGACGGAACAGCTGTGATGCGGTCAAGAACTCTCAGCATCAGGAGGGGGATATTTTAAGGCAATACCTTAAGTGCGCTATGGTTCTGCTTTGCGATGAGCTCTGCCCTACCCCTCATCAGAGCACTCAACCAATGCAAATGCTCTACCCCTCAGCAATTATGGCTACCAACTGAAAAGTGGGGAAAGGAGTACAAGAATAACCCACACTTTCTTTATGGATGGAGTTTGGAATTGACAAATGCCGGTCAGTCCATCTTCGCCGGGGTCAAGTAGTGGACGCCAGCTGTTGAAGGCGAAGCGTACAAATACCTCGGCTCCCTTGCAACTTAGAGGTAATCGCCACACAGCGATCAAGAAGTTCGCAGGACAAACTCTTGCATCGTGTCAACTGTCTTCTAAGGAGCTTTTTTGTCAGCCGGCAACAAGGTGAAGGTGATCAACATGTTTGCTGTGCTCCTGTTGACCTACAGCTATGGGGTGGTAAAGTTGATCAAGACTGACCTCGAGGCGTTAGAACGAGCAGTAAAAGTGGCGTCCACCAAGCACCGCATGCGCCATCCAACGTCGTCCATCGAGAGAGTCACCCTGCCAAGCGCAGTAGGGGGAAGAGGCGTCACCAATATTCAGTCACTATGTGTCTCCCAGATTCAGTAATAGCGGGCATATTTCGAAGAAAGCCAGAACCGTCATGAAATGTACCGCACTGTATTTGAAGCTGACCACGGTTAAGGCGCCCTGCAGAGGATATCTCGTAGGGAGAATAACTCTCAGGATTTTGGGAGAACAATCTGTGGAAGAAGTCTACTCATGAATAAAATAATATCCCTCATTCTTCAGAAATCCTCTTTAGGATTCCAGGGGAATTTCTCGTTGGATTATGGGGGAACCTCCGATATCAGGAGTAAGTCCATCGCAGTCTAATATTCAGTATGAAAGTCAACAACAAAATAATATGAACCCAGACCAACGACAACGACTCAGCGAACAAAATGGACTTGCGATTGGAAACTCGGTACGTGAAATTGTCTACTGAAAAAACTACTGAAGGATCGTGGGTTTGGCATCGTGGCGCTGCAGGAGCTCGACAAGATCCTAGGCGCGAACGTTTAAATCCACCAGAATTGCGGCAAGACACACAAGCTGGGAACAGCTTTCATCGTAATGGGCGACATGCAGAGGCATGTGATCGATAAGTAGCCGATCGACGAAAGAAAAGACAGGTTAAAGATCAAGAGTCGCTTATTGAACTTCAGCATAAGCATACTCATTGAAAGTAGGTTGGGAACCCCTGTCCCATATAAAATCAATGGAGCAGTGGTTGTCAACCTACTTTTCTCAGGGTCGTTTACGGTGGTTCTCCCGGACAATCTTCCCGTGTATATTTGGTGGCAAGGCGGACAAATACAATTCAAAATGGCAGAAAAAGATTCTTTGCATGGAAAATAATCTTAAACAAAGAACAGTTGAGGTTAAGAAGGCCATACACAACATTTATTAAATAAACAAGAAACGGAAAACTCTATTTGACGGTTTTTTTTACTTTATTAACTTTTAGCGCTCACCTTGCGGCCGATCGTTGACTTCGTTGGCATGCATGGTCGACGACTCCGGAACATCGTTCAGCGGGCACAAAGGGGAACTTTCTTTCTTCTTTCTCCTTCTACACTTCCAATTTCTTCTCCTCTTCTCTCTTCTTCTTGGGGCTTGGGGTTTTCACTGTGGTTTCCAAACGTTTCGAAAAACCCGGTCGCGTGTCGGTAAGGCCGATTGTAACGGTGGCCAATGTCCCAGTCCGGGGAGTGGTACTAAAGAGCGCGCGTTTGTGGCCGATCAAGCGAGCATGCACCAATAACCGGACAACCACAGGTTTGACGAAATGCCATTGTTCACGGGTCTTCCACAATATGTCCGGTTGGCCACAATAACACTATTCACAAATAACTGCAGTTAATGGCTCGCTTGATCACATGGCGTACGTTAACGATCACCAGCAAAATCTAGGAAGGTTAAAACTAACTAAATTGTCTGGGGTGCACTTTTTTTAACCGTTAGTGGTGAGTTTCCGGTGATCCGTACAACTTTTAATTTGTTTTAGATGTTTAATTTTTAGGGCATTTTAACTGTGGATTTTGGTTTTACATCTATTATTCGTAGTTTTAATATAGGTTCTTATTGAAAACTTCTAGGCTCTAAAGACACTTCCTACACACTGTAACGGAACTACGAGGAACTGCCGCGGTCAGTATGGTGACGATCTAGCTCGCGGACCGACACTATCACGTCACCCCCCCCGGACTTTTAAAAATTACTAGAGGCCTGGCTCTATTCCGCGGCAACTATTTATAGCTCCACATGAGCCAGCACATAAACCCCGAACATACCCCATCATAATTCATAGCTGACGATCATACTTCCATGACGATGATGACGATGATAGCAGACACGATGAAGGACGAAGTTTGACGGTTCGGGAACACAGGCAGAACAAAACTTACACACTAGAATGATTGATGTCCCATACTACTTTAAACATTTACTCCGACAAATTGGCTGCATGCTTAGCCTTAACAAACGAAAAGTCCCTATACACTTGTTCCGCATATAGTAATAAATTTTGTAAATGAATATGGAAAAAAAACTATGAAAAATAAAAAATCTGAATAAATAAATAATAAATAAAATAAAAAAATAAATAAACTTCTCAAAAATAAATAAATAAGAAAATAAATGAATATATGAATAAATAAATAAATACATAGATAAATAAATAAATAAAAGCGGAGACAGACAAATATTTTGACATTTAGACATTTAGAGTATGACAACACGAACAAAAATAACAATATTTTTATTTCTTTTCTCAACCTTCAACTGGCCTTGCCACCAAATATTTTATTGTGACGATTGAACGGTCACACAGGATTGCGGCAAGACACACAAGCTGGGAACAGCTTTCATCGTAATGGGCGACATACAGCGGCGTGTGATCGATAAGTAGCCGATCGACGAAAGAAAAGACAGGTTAAAGATCAAGAGTCGCTTATTGAACTTCAGCATAAGCACAGACCACATTCCGGAAGCCTGTAGATGACAAGGACGCATTCTACGCTTAGGGCGAACGCCATGATACAACCTAGAGCGACTGAAGCAACTGGATGTCACTAGTATACGCGCAGAATCTCGAGGCGGCGGTACCAGACGAAGGCGAAATCGATGTGGCCCCTGTAGAGGACTGCTGAGGTACAGCAAAAGCAGACGTCAACGACGCAGCCGAGAGTACCATCGGCCATGTGAAAAGGATGGAACGAATGATTCGACGTGGAGTGCAGAACGGTTTTGGAGGAGAAGAACGCAGCGCGGGCGGTAATGCTGCAGCAAGGAACCCGGCAGAACGTAGAATGTTACAAACAGAAGCGGAAACAGCAAACTCGCCTCTTTCGGGAAGAAGCGGAATGCAAAGAAATGGAACTGCTGTGTTGTTCCCATGAAACACGGAAGTTCTACCAGATGCAGCAGAGGATGAAAATGAGCCAACACCCACGCTGAGAGAGTCTTAAAAATAAGGTAGGGATAGTATCGCCGCTGAAGTCATCAAGATGGGCCTACAAAAGTTGGTCACCTGTCTGCATCGGTTGGTATTCAGGATCTGTGAAGCCGAACAGCTACCGGAGGAGTGGAAAGAAGGGGTAATCTGCCCCATTCACACGAACGCCAGCCATTTGGAATGTGAGAACTTCTGAACGATCACCATTTTGAATGCCGCCTACAAAGTGCTAGACCAGATCAACTTCCGTCGTCTGTCATCAAAAACGAATGAGCTTGTGGAATGTTATCAAGCCGGCTTCGATAACGGACCAGATCTTCACTGAACAGCAAATCCTCCAGAAATGCCGTGAATACTAGGTACTAACGCATTATCTGCTCATCGACTTCAAAGCAGCGTACGACAGTATCGATCGCACAGAGCAATAGGAAATCATGGACGGAAACGGCTTTCTTGGGAAGCTGACTAGACTGATTAAAGCAACCATGGACGATGTGCAAAACTGCGTAAGGGTTTCAGGTGCACTATTCAAGTCATTCGAATCTCGTTGGGGACTAAGCCAAGTTTACGGACTCTCATGCCTACACTTCAACATCGCTCTGGAAGGTGTAATGCGACGAGTCGGGCTCTACACACTGGGCACGGTTTTCACGATATCCGGTCAATTTTTATGCTCTGTAGTGCATATGACATGGACATTATCGCCAGAATATTTGGAACAGTGATATGCTGTACATTAACCTGAAACGCGAAACAGCATAGGAGGACGGACTGGTGGTGAATGCGTCAAAACTAAAATATATGCTGGTATGCGGAACCGAACTCGACCGGAAGTAATGTCACGATAGACGGGAATACCATCGAGGTTGTGCAGGAATTCATCTACCTTAGATCATTACTACCGTACTAACAACAATTATTACTATAAGGTGGACCTACTATGGACTCAAGAAGAAACTGAGCTCCAAAACGAATAAGTCTTGATTAGGCATCAACTTTTGAGCTCTATGTATGCAACATCTATTAACTACCATGCGCCTCCTTTTTCTTCCATTGCTGCTGTAAATAGTGGGAGTTTTGCTACACCAGGCCTATTGCCCTGTCCAATTTTGTAGCACTTCTTGCAGAAAACACATTTTTGACTTGCTAATTTATTGGATAGATTTAAAAGTAGACGTCTCATATTGAAACTAAGAAGCTATCGTTCAAAACGAAAGACACCCCATGCATGCGTTATACTCCGGTTTCCCCTACTTCCGATCAATTCGTCCATCTCCTATATGATATAATTAGAGTACCCTTAGAGTCTATCCCAGCTGGGAAGCAAAGTCAACAAAAAGTAGCCTTTGATCAACCACGCTCTCGAGTCAACAACCCCAAGCTCAAACGACTTGGATTATCGGGTCCTTAATATCCGCAAACACGGCCACCATGATTAACCACTAATACTCACGTTGTTTGCCCCCGCATTTAAGCCATGTTATCGCGCTCTGTACACGATTAGTACCTATTGGTTGCGTATTAGATGAATTGTTGATTGAAGATAAAGAAAGACAAAGCCGGGAACGATGTAAAGGTGACTTGCGTTTCCTCATAGCTGGCTCAATGATGTTCACCCCCCTATATCGCATCGTACACCCGTTACACCCGTATCGAAAAGGGGGAGAACATTTACGCGCGTTCCCCAACCACGAGGAGCGAGACCGCTCAGCAAACAATCAAACGCAACACAGCAGCGCGCGCTCGACATCCTTTTATGTTGCCGAGTGGAAGCCATTTGAAATTCAATCGATTTAACCCGATAGGACATTGACATACCGATTCAAAGACAAGAGGCACTAATGTAATTGTCACTTGACACGCGATGCCTGCTCGCTACTTGCCGGGTGAGTTGCTGGTATCATCAGTCAATGGTGGTGCTGTGATATTTATACCTTCCTACCAGAGAGTAGGTTGGTATGTTAATTGTGAACTGTGGTTTTTTCTGCGAATTGCTTGTGGATTGCCAAATTTATCTGAGTTCAGGATGTGGTAGTGGCTTCATTAACAAAATGTAGTAATTAGGGTTAATGTTTCAATAATGTTCATACATTTCTAGCGTTTAATATCTGCAGTGATCGATGTTCTCTTTTATTTTTTACGGTCTGTTGGAAAAAAAAAACCTGTATAATTTCTACTATTTACACTCATTGCACAATTATGGGTCACACACAATTATTAGTCACTTTCCACTTTAATAGATAAATACTAATCAATTGCAAGCTTTTATTAGCCATTATCATTTTTCGTTCATGAGTTGATTGTTTTGTGTCACTATACGTATCGCACACGGGTTTATACGTCAAAAAATACATATTTTCAGTAATTTTTTGTTCGTCGTAAAACTATCTGTTAAAGTAACGCTTCGATTGTGAGCATCAGAAAATGCGTGAGCTGCTTTCGTAAGCTCAGTAAAGGCGAGCTTTAGTGATTTTCAAGTACGAAATGGTATCGTCACCAGAACAAAGGTATAATTTACGTTCTAATTGTAGAAATTCATGTGACTGCAGCTAATTAAAGCTTATTTCAGGCAAAATTTAAGTGACTCGTTATTGTGCCAAGGAACACCGAAAATTACACAATTATGGGTCACTTTTTGTGCATCATAATATTGAGAGTTCTGCGTCCATGGGCATTGCATACTTTTAGGCGTTTATCAGTGGTTGTTTTGGAGATTTTGTCCCAATTTTGAAAAATTGATTCCAAATCGTGAAAACACACTTCGTTAAGAGGTTTGAGACCAGTTTTAGATTCTACTATAGTTGATCTATCTAGAATAAGTGACCATTCATTGAAAAAATAGACAAATCATTATTTTTCAGCCGATTCCTCTTGAGTGACCCATCTTCTTCTTCTTCTTCTTCTTGGCGTAACGTCCTCACTGGGACAAAGCCTGCTTCTCAGCTTAGTGTTCTATGAGCACTTCCACAGTTATTAACTGAGAGCTTCCTCTGCCAATGACCATTTTGCATGTGTATATCGTGTGGCAGGCACGAAGATACTCTATGCCCAAGGAAGTCAAGGAAATTTCCTTTACGAAAAGATCCTGGACCGACCGGGAATCGAACCCGTCACCCTCAGCATGGTCATGCTGAATACCCGTGCGTTTACCGCCTCGGCTATATGGGCCCTCAGTGACCCATAATAGGCAACAAATTGACCCATAATTGTTACACAGCCAATTTTGACCCATAATTGTGGTTTTCATTATTCACCAACATTTCAGTAATTTTCACCGGCTAAAGTTAATTTTACAAGCAGATTTGTATATAAAACAATAATAAGGAGTTTCAATGAAGAGAATCTATATATATAAAAATGAGTTTGAAGTCCCTTTGAGGCAACAAAAGTCACGAACGGCTCAACTGATCAGCATGGCTCTTGCACGGTTCGATTCGTATTCGTGGTGGCTGTGTTTATATGTAATAAAAAGTTACGAAAATCAACTAAAAAGTAGAAAAACTGTGAAAGTAATGATTTTTCATGAATCGAGAAGAAATTCAACAGGATCGAAATGAAACCAATCTAGAGTGCTGTGCTAAAATGACCTCCACAGTTGTCAAACCACTGTAACCTGGCAAGACAAAGTTTGCCGGGACAGCTAGTATAAAATAAAAATAATGAAAGTGTTATTTTTGTATGAAAAACGATTCATATTATGAAATGATTGTTCCTTGAGTGACCCATAATAGTGCAATGAGTGTACACCTTGTCTTCAAAAACGTTTAAGGTGGAGATTTTCTGAAAGTCCTCGCTAAAAAAGTAAAGAAAATGCATTTGGTTACTTAAATTGATGGACCTAACCCCCCCTCCCATTAGTTAGAGCCACAACAATTTTTGCAGACCCGTCGATTTCGGTTAAATGATGACTCATTAAAACTGTCATAGCTTGAATGTTTCTCCAAAAACCACCTCAAAACAAAAGGTTGTTGGAAAGAGGAAAAATAGAGCTATTATTTACGATTATAAAAAGTTGTATCGGCCACATTGATTTTGACCGCCATCTTGGATTTTTTTACCAAAACTATGTTTTCACCACTACCACCGATTTTCAAAATTTTGCAACGCCACTTTGGGACTGTCCATTAATTACGTAACGGTTTATGGAGGGAGGGGGGGGGGTTTGAAAAATCTTACGCACCATACAAAAATTTTTGGGTTCTCATACAAAAAATCTTACAGTGGGCGGGGGAGGGTGTGTCGAAAAATCGCTAAAATTCCCTTAAGTAATTAATGGACATCCCCAAAGTGGCGTTGCAAAGATCTGGGGTCACGGGCCATGTTGATTTCACAAGAACCGAAACATTGATTGATTGATTTGGCTATATTATATAGACTTTCAGCCCTTGTTACAATGGCCAAGGACTGAAAGAACCGAAAGTCCGAGGAGAAGACATGAATGGTTTTTGGATTCTATATTTTAAGGAGCACTAATTGTAATGAAGTGGTGTTATGAAGCTCAGGGGTTTCCAATCTGGGGTCACGGCCCATGATAATCTTTTAAGGATCTAAAGTGCGATGGGAATATGAAAATGTTATTCAGATTTTGAGTCTCAAGAAGCAACTACTACATAAAGTGGCGTTGAAAAACTCATTGGTTCTCAAGCTGTGGTAATGGGCCAGGCTGATTTCGCAAGAATCGAAAGTCCGAGGAGAAGGTGTGAATGTTTATGAGATTGTGCGTCTGAATGAGCACCTGGATAAGGTCGAGTTGGCGTTGCAAAACTCAGTGGCTCCCAAACTGGAGTCACAAGCCATGCTAATTTTGCAAGAATCGAAAGTCAGAGGAGAAGGTGTGAATGCTTTTTGAACTATATATCTCAAGAATCAAAAATTGTAAAGGTGTTGTAAAGCTCAGGGGTTTCCAAACTGGGGTCATGGCTCATGTTAATTACTCAATAATCTAGAGTTTCACGAGAAACTTTAAATGGTTTTCAGATTCTGCGTCTCAAAAGCTATAATTAAAATTGAGAGGCGTTGTAAAACTCAGTGGATCTCTAGCTGGGGTCACGAGCCATGCTGTTTTCGCAAGAACCGAAAGTCCGAGAAGAAAGGGTGAATGTTTCTTTGAGATTGTGTGTCTCAAACCTCTGAAACGCCTCCGAGACCCCTGGAGTTTCTGTTGAATCCCTTTGAAAATCCGTGAAACGCCCCCTAGACCACCTGAAACGCATCTGCGACCCCCTGGAACTCCCTAAGAATCCCTGAAATGGCATTGAGTCCCTCTGAATCGTTACTGAGATCCCCTGGAACTTTGTTTTGAACCCCCTGAGAACCACTGAAATGCCACTGAGACCCCTGTGGCCCCCTGAGAACCCCTGAAATCACCTCAGAGCTTCGTTCTCACATTAGCGGTTCTTGATAAGTTCGCGAAGCCCGTGACCACAAATTGAAAACTACTGATATTTGCAACACATCTATATTGAAGGTACTCTTCTTGAGACGAATAATTCGAAAAACATGTTCACTTAGCACTTTTGGTTCTTGTGAAACTCTTGTGGCCCTTGAACCCAGATTGAAAACCACTGAGTTTTGCAACACAACCATATTGTAATCAGTGCTCTGTGAGGTGTGAATTGAAAAAAAAAAACAATTTTATCCGATCCTCCAATTTATATTTTTTCAGAATTTTGCATGGTCCGTGACCATGAATTGGAAACAACTGAACTTTAAAATGCATCTGTATTAAAGATACTACTAGATCATAGCTTCCCAACCTTCGTTTCGCGACCCCCCAACCGCTTGCAGGCACGCTTCGATTGTTTTACGAAAAGCGCAGTGACGACAGACTGGGGGGTCGCGTTGGGAACCGTGGTATCAGGTATCAGTAGGTCGGCTCTAGAGGCACGTTCTCCTCCATTCGGGAAATTTGTGCCATCGCCATGAACACGAGCCTATTCATCATTTACCTGACGGAGAAGGGAAGGAAAAGGGATAGGACATGGGAAAGGACAGGTAAGGGAATAGGATCGTCATACTCGCAAAAGCGTACCACAATGGGTTCACATAGCGTCCTGAAAAGGACACTGTAATAACGCATAAGCGTACCACAATGGGTTCAAACAGCGCCCTGAGAAGGGCACTGTAATAACGCATAAAGCTTAAAGAGAGCCTATAGCTCTTTACCACAGCGGGTCAAGAACAACAGAACGTCCTGAAGATTCAGGTTTCTGAAGTCAGTTTCACTTAATAAAGTGTTTCCCGAGTATTCGGAAACGCAATTGCGCAAAAACTGGACAGTTACATATTAAATGATACGAAGTTCCATAATCGGATTCACAGCTATCACAGGCAAATGAATCAGCTTGCTGAATATTCGCCATGTGATAACTGAGTCGGCAGTGGCCAGTCAATGCTTTGACCAGCATGCTGCAATTCTGCTTTGACAGATTTGTTAGATACTTTGCCACCCCTAGAGATGGCTCAGTACAATACAATTTTGTTTGACGACATGACTCCAAACTATTCCAGTATTGTTTGTGCTGAGTGGCAGCCCAGGTGTCAATCTGAAGCTTTACCCAACACTTGGATGCCGGAATAGCTGGCTCAGGGCCAATGAAGTCATGTGATGCTCCAGTGCGAGCTAACTCATCAGCCAATTCATTCATCAGCCAATATATTACTTTGCCCATTACGTGCTGCTGAAGTGCTGATTGCACTCCGCACATAAGAGCAAAGATTTCGGCCTGAAAAACGGTGCAGTGTCTACCAAGTGAATAAGACTGATACAGCCTTAGCTCACGAGAGTAAACACCAGCACCTGCTCGACCTTCGAGAAGGGAGCCATCAGTGTAACATACGATGCCGTCTGAAATACTTCTCTCCAGATAACCAGATGTCCACTCTTCCCGGGAAGGGAATTTCGTGGAAAATGTCCTATATGGAAAATTACAAGGAATTGTAAGATCACTTGGAGCAAGGACAACTTTGTCCCAATTCAGCAAAAGTGGAAACAACGAGGTGTGTATTGAACTGCGGTTCACAGGAGTTTCCTCTAGTAAACCGAGTACCCATAGACGGTAAGTGCAAGAAAGTGCTTCTTGTTTGAGATGAATGTGTAGTGGGGCAACGTCAAAGAGAACTTCGAGCGCTGCCGCAGGCGTTGAAGAGAACGCTCCAGACATCGCCATTAGGCACATCCTTTGGAGATGGCCTAATTTTGATTGGACCGTTCTCACTTCGCCCTTTTGCCACCACACAAGACATCCATAAGCCAATATTGGACGAACAACAGTTGTGTAAATCCATTTGATATACTTGGGTTTAAGACCCCAAGTTGTACCAAAGGTTCGCCGGCATTGCCCGAAGGCCATACAAGCTTTCTTGATTCTGAACTCAATGTGAGGTGTCCAGGAAAGCTTGGAATCAAGAATGACTCCAACGTACTTTACCTGTTCAGTCACATTGATTTCAGAATCAAAGAGACGTAAAGATCGAACACCATTACGGTTTCGCTTTTCCGTGAAAAGAACAATAGATGTTTTACTCGGATTTACCGAAAGGCCACATTGGCGACACCAACCCTCAACTACCTGAAGAGCGTTTTGCATCAGGTCGAAAAGGGTGCTGATGCACATACCGACTAACAATGTTAGGTAGTCGTCGGCAAAACCATAAGTAGGAAAACCGCTATTATTGAGTTGCCTCAATAGCGTATCTGCTACGAGATTCCACAAAAGAGGTGAAAAGACTCCCCCTTGGGGGCATCCACAAACACTCAATTTCCTAATCGCCGCTTGACGCAATGTCGAGAAGAGATGTCGGTTTTTGAGCATTTGGTGAATCCAATTGGAAATCATTGGAGATATACCGTGACCCCGTGCGGCTTCCAATATGGCATCGAAAGGCACGTTGTCAAAGGCACCCTCGATATCTAAGAAAACACCCAAGCAGGATTGCTTTTGAGCGAATGCCTTCTCGATATCGTAAACAACTTTGTGTAAAAGAGTCACAGTGGACTTACCAGATTGGTAGGCATGTTGGTTCACATGAAGAGGCACGTTGGCCAGATGAACATCACGGATGTGATGATCCACAATGCGTTCTAAGCATTTCAGAAGAAAAGAGGTCAAACTGATAGGTCTGAAGCTCTTTGCTTCTTCATACGACGCGCGACCCACTTTCGGAATAAACTTCACAGTAATATCCCGCCAGGATTTGGGAATATACCCTGTAGCAAAACTGCAAACAAGTAGTTGTTTCAAAACATGTTTGAAATGATCAAATCCCTTCTGAAGCAAAATAGGATAAATCCCATCTGCCCCAGGAGATTTGAAAGGAGCAAAGCTATTAAGTGCCCATTCAATCGATTCTAAAGTTATGATACTCCGAGCCGAAGCTAAAGAATCATAACTACAAGAAAAGACATCAGGTTCATCCGAAGATGTAATATCCACACATCCGGGGAAGTGTGTACTGAATAAACATTCTAAAACTTCCTCATCAGAGGAAGTGAAATCACCATTTGGCAAACGAAGTTCGTTCACTTGAAAATCCTTAGATTTTGCAAGGATTTTGTTCAATCGACTGGCTTCACTCAGACTGGAAACATTTGTACAAAGGTTTTTCCAGCCGGATCGTTCAGCAGACCGAAGAGCTTTCTGGTAGGCCTTGCGAGCCGACCTGAAAGCCTCCGATCCAGCCGAACGTCGTCTGTTCCAACTCTTTCTACATTGTTTCCTGAGCTTCGCCAGATCGGAGTTCCACCAAGGGGTTCCTCTTGTGGTCTTCACAGACCGCAGAGGGCAGGCTTCTTCAAAAGCTTCCATGATGAAGGCCGTTGTAGTATCAACGGCATCATCTAAATTACTTGGAGTGTCAATTGATGGTGAGTATCCATGAAATTTGGCTGCAACCAAATCGGTAAAGAGATCCCAGTTGGTTGACCGGGGATTCCTGAAACGCAAAGTTTGCGAAGTAACATTCACATGTTCAAACAAGATGTAGCGATGATCAAATAAAGATTCTTCATCTGACACATGCCAATTGGTCAGCTCATGACTAATTCTGCTAGAGCAAAGCGTTATGTCTAACACTTCCTCTCTACCAGATACCATGAAGGTTGGGCGGTTGCCTATGTTAAGTAATCCAAGATCTGTACTACTTAAGTATTCCATCAAACTGGAGCCTCTCAACCGCTTGCAGGCACGCTTCGATTGTTTTACGAAAAGCGCAGTGACGACAGACTGGGGGGTCGCGTTGGGAACCGTGGTACTAGATGAACAAAAAAATTGCACTGCTTTCTAGAACTTCCAATGCATGAGAAATTCCCGTGGCATCATATTGGGAACCAATGGGATGTATTCAAGTAAGTTGATCCAAAGGCGTTGAATCCGAAAAACATTGTCATATCGTCATCATACTTGCGGTTCTTGAGATATTCACGTGGCCCATGACCATAAATTGGAAACCACTGATTGTTTTTTCAGCATATGTATCTGTATTTGAGATACTGATCCTAAAGATGATCAATCCAAAAATATTTACCTGATTCCGCTTCAGTTCTTGGGAAATTCGCTTGGCCCATGACCGTAGGTTGAAAACCACTGAACTTTGCAAAACTGCTAAATTATTGATTGTAACTAAATGACTTATAACCTTATTCACAGGTTAGAAACTTTCAAATTTCAATCTTCACAACTTACCTTACCAATCAGGCTAAGGCCGGGGTGGCCTCTGCTGTACATAGTAGCCGCCTCCACTCCACTCGGTCCATGGCTGTTTGTCTCCAGTTCCGCACTCTGCGTAGGGTCCGCAGATCGTCCTCCGATCGGATGACTCTCGATCGTGCACCGATCGGATGACTCTCGAGAACCATTTTAGTCGGGTTGCTATCCGACATCCTGATGACGTGACCCGCCCACCGTAGCCTCCCGATTTTCGCGGTATGAACGATGGTTGGTTCTCTCAGCAGCTGATGCAGCTCGTGGTTCATTCGCCTTCTCCAAGTCCTGCCTTCTATCTGCACTCCGCCGTAGATGGTACGCAACACCTTCCGTTCGAAAACTCCAAGGGCGCGTTGGTCCTCTGCACGTAGGGTCCATGTTTCGTGCCCATAGAGGACGACCGGTCTAATCAGCGTTTTGTAGATGGTTAACTTCGTGTTACGGCGAACTTTATTCGATCGTAGAGTTCTGCGGAGTCCAAAGTAAGAACGATTTCCTGCCACAATGCGCCTCTGAATTTCTCTGCTGGTATCGTTGTCGGCGGTCACCAGTAAGCCCAAGTACACGAATTCTTCAACCGCCTCGATTTTATCACCGTCGATATGAATTCGGGGTGGCGGGCGCGGTGATTCCTCCCTGGAGCCCTTTGCCATCATGTACTTTGTCTTCGACACATTGATGACTAATTCGATTCGCCTGGCTTCACTCTTTAGTCGGATGTACGTTTCCGCCATCGTCACAAATTTACGAGCAATAATATCAACATCATCGGCGAAGCCAAGCAGCTGAACGGACTTCGTGAAAATCGTCTCACTCGTGTTTATCCCCGCTCTCCTTATTACACCCTCCAAAGCAATGTTGAACAGCAAGCACGAAAGACCATCACCTTGCCGTAACCCTCTGCGAGATTCGAAGGGACTCGAGAACTACGCACATCACTCGATCCATCGTCGCCTTGACCAACCGTGTCAGTTTATCCGGGAATCCGTATTCGTGCATAATCTGCCATAGCTGTTCTCGATCGATTGTATCATACGCCGATTTGAAATCAATCGATGAACAAGTGATATGTGGGCACGTTGTATTCGCGGCATTTCTGCAACACCTGGCGGATGGCGAACATCTGGTCCGTTGTAGCGCGTTCACCCATAAATCCAGCCTGATATTGCCCCACGAACTCTCTTGCAATCGGTGATAGTCGGCGGCATAAAATTTGAGAGAGTATCTTGTATGCAGCGCTCAGTAGTGTGATCGCGCGTCAATCTTCACAAACAAATTTTGATACTGAAAAAAAAAACGCTCCCCCAATTTTCTAAATAGCGCTCCCTCTAACTTATCAGGTATCAGGTATCAGAAGGTCAGCTCCAGAGGCACGTTCTCCTCCATTGGGAAATTTGTGCCATCGCCATGAATACGAGCCTATTCATTATTTACCTGAGGGAGAGGGAAGGGAGGAATATGGGATTGGATAGGGAGGGTGAGGGAATAGGATCGTCATAATCGCATAAGCGTACCACAACGGGTTCGAACAGCGCCCTGAAAAGGGCACAGTAAAAACGCATAAAGCGTAAGCCTATAGCTACTTACCGCAACGGGTCCAGAACAAAAGAACATCCTGAAGAATCAGGCTTCTTTGGTCAGTTTAACTTAATCAAGTGTTTACCAAGTACTCGGAAACGCAGTTGCGTAAACACTTTATAATTACATATCAAATGATACGAAGTTGCATAGTCGGATTCTCGGGTTAAGATTTACAAATGAAGCAGCCCGTTGAGGCTTGTCTTGGACAAAATCATAAGTAGGAAAACCCCACCTTACTTATGCTCCCCCAATTTACGCTCTCCCCCTTTTTTGTACTAAATCAGAAAAAGAAAGTTACTAATGCATTTTATGAAGTCAATTCAATTTTGTTCAAATATGTATGTTATGTAATTGAATAGAAAACATGTTTGATTGCATTTACTGAAGGATTAGGAATATTTCAAATTTATCTAATTTTTTTTCAGATAAATTTGTTGGTGCTGCCATCAGATTGGTTAAAGACTTGGTTAACGAAATAAAAAAAAAATAGAAGGGAGTTCCCAAAAGCTTCCGTTTAAACATCTTAGTTCGTCAAAAACTTCTGAATTTAACAATAAATACTTCAAAGAACATTGTTAGACATGTCTACCGTTTGCTAGAAAGTACACTAGAAATTTAATCAAACGTTTTCCCAAGAATTCAAGCAAGAGCAAAGCAAAGCAACATACACGTACACATCGTAGTTGCTACTCCGTGATTGACCAGAACAATCGAAGTTGCACAGAGATCCAATGAATGGTGCTTGGGACTAGCTACACACTCTCAATGTGCACAAATCGAGAGTTCAATATTTTAAAGTCGATAACGGCGCCGGCCACGTCCTTACGGTTATCGGGAAAAGGGAAGGAATGTTAGTTCGACAAGGAGTATTTGTTAGCAAGGTAGGGTAAGATGTGGATCTTGGAGCCATCTTTGGTAGGTAATATGATCCACAAGTTATATAAAAAACACGACACAGTCTTCATCCCGATTATGATTTATTTGGTCGCGATAGTAAGGGTAATGCACGTACGTCAACGGTTGTTCTATATTAAACGCGTCACCGCATCGATCGTTAACACTACCGTGAAAATCGACTTTCCCACGAAAGTTATCGCGCGCTTCTAATTTTGCATTCAATTTTCGCGTCCGTATCTTCCTACCGAGAAAACCGACCAACTCACGGAAATAGTCGTGCGTTTCCCACAATATTGAACTTAGAGTATACGGAGAACAAACTTTCAAGCTTAGACAGCTATTTTCGAATTATGTATTTTACTAAGAGTTGTCCCATGTGTTACCTGTGATCGACAGCCGTTGAGGTAATTAAGCCAATTATTTTAAATTTGCTCAATGATTGTTGCGAACTGCAATCACTTTCTTCTAACATTTTTATCGCTTCAATATTAGGCCTGCACCAGAACTACACACTAAGATCAGCTCGGTTTTTTCCCCATCTTTTTACTGAGTTCTCAACAGCAGATTTAACTCGGTACGCTCGGTTATTTATTTTGCGGATATTCTGTAAATGAGTTACCGAGCTCAGCTCACAAACTGTCAAAAGTTACTGAAGCACGGTAAATATCGTTACTGGTGAACGGTAAATACGATTACCGAGTGTACCGAAATAAATCTGCTGTTGAAAACTCAGTAAAAAGATGGAAAAATACTGAACTCAGTGAAAAAATTACTGAGCTGGAACATCTGAATCTTAGTGTGTACAAGATTAATTTGCAGATATTACAGACTTCAGGAGTCCTCATGAAAAAGCATTGGCGAAATTATCCCAACTTCTTCTAGTATGAAAAGAAAAAAAAAACTTGGAATGATCTCACCCAGTTCCAAATCGTCGGATGACCGCAACAACTCCTTAACACCTTCAATTTTCTGCAATACTGTTTGCTACCAAGTGTGCATCCATTTTTATCACTTCACGAGGAAGGAAAATGTGCACCTGCCCCAAACACGTGTCACTCCTCACTAATTCCAATGCAACGCGACCGAGATTTTTATCGCAACTGCCACAAACAAGCGTCACTTTTCGTTTTTTCCGCCGAACAATGCAACCCGATCGAGATCTCCATCGCAACTCAAATGTTTTCCCAAGAATTCTTACAAAAAAGTAATGCATTAAATATCTGTATGAATAGTGTCAACATTGGTACTGGGACTAGCGCCATCTTAGATGTTATACCATTAATCATTTCAAACTTTATCCAAACTTTTGACAGCACCAGCCGTCTCCTTTTTCCCAGCTACGCTTACGGGATTTGATGTTGTATGTGAAAAAATAATACAGCCAGTGATTGGATGCTTTAGGCAAACGATCAAGTTTTATTTATTAAAGATCAGGAATATGATTCGTAACTTTCAGTGACTTACTAAAGATCATCAAATTACAAAGATACAATGCAAAACGAAAGAAACAATAAATGGCTTCTACGCACTGATGCCCATTTCTTCTCTGTTGTGACGAAGCGATACGACATATCAAATTGGTTATCCTATGTGGAATGACTTGACAGAAACTGAAAGGCAATATCATCTTCTTACTCACCTTAATAGACAATCCAGCCATTTCGAGCATCCACCAGTAGTATAATAGATTGCGCTGCTCCTGCTGATGAGAAGGATGGTCGTTTTTGTCACTGGGATGTGATGAGCATAGATGATTCAGACGACTATTTCGGATAGATGATTTCTGGATTTTACAACCAGGTGTATAGGCCAGATGAAGTTATCTGGGTTTGAATTCAAATTAAGAAACACAACACTTGACACAGTCACTTTAACTATCGAGAGATTCCTACGTAAATTCCAATCAACTACTGAACACACTTCTGCTTAATCACTCTTCACTCAATGTTCGAACCTGCAAAGAGAAGCAAGCAAGCACAAAGAATTTTCCGTTATGAAAGGAAAGAAGAAAAAATGCAACAGCTCAAATCAACTCAAAGACGGAAACATCCCACTAAAACTATTCATCAACACTGTCACTCCCACAAGCCCTCCCGCAGGCTCTGATTTACACAAAAAAAAAAACAGAATCTTACTTTTTCCACCGGCAAACAGCTCCGAGCGTTTATTCTTCACCAAAGGCGCAGCACCGCTCTCTGTTTATTCACAATTTCCCTCAGCAATGCCCAAGCTTTTCCATTCCACACACTTTTAGAAATCGCCCGAAGAAACTCGTCGCGCGACTCACTTCACTTCACCAACCCCCGCTCACCAAGAGTCGTCCGATCTGATCCGATCCGATCCGAGCACAACACTTTCAACACTACACTTCCGTCCGTTCGTCCGTCCTTCCGCTGGTCCGTATCTCCAGAAGGCTTGACCGTAAAGTATATATTTGTGATGGTTGCCTGTCCGTGTCCAGGCTGGTTCTGACAACTCAACAGCGCAACAAACACTCCACCGGACCACCGACCGAGGTAAGGAGACGATGATGAGAGGGCGCAAAAAAAAAACGGTCTTTCAAACAGTTTTCGTCATTCTTCCGGGAGGGAAGTCATGTGCGGGGGTGCGGTGATGTTTCCTGGAGAGCTCCGTTGCACGACGACGTCCTCCTTCGACCAGTGCAGTGTGAATGTTGTTGCTCTAGCAATTTCCGGCTGTTGCACTCTTTGATTGGAGGAATGACTTTGAATGCAGCAACATCAACGGAATTTGACCGGATTCACGATGCGGTTCGGGCACTGTAACGAGAGGGGGAGAGAAAAAGTAGATTGAAATAAGGGTGTTGTACTTGTTGATGTTTGATCTGAATGGTTTTAATTAGGGGAAGTACAAGATGGTACAAGAATCGGAGTGGCTCTGCAAGCAAGAGCACAGCAGTTTCTGAAGAATTTGCTAAAACAATTTTTACAATCTGTTGAAGCTGTTCTGAAAATCATTAGAAAAACTCTGGGAGGATTCCTGCAGATATCCTTGGGAACATTGCTATAATGAACACCCCAAGCAAATGAGAATATTAGGCCTGTATAATAGTGAAAAACTTAACATAACATAACTTATTATCAATTGGCTTACAAGTTTAACTGTTATACGTATTGTTGCCTACGTATTTAAATCATTTACAGCAGCTAGAATAACTTTATTGCGGAGAAATGATGAATTGTATACCGTGTGTCTTTAAGGATTGGTAGGAAAGGTACGGGGCGAAATGGACAATTTCCTGATGAAATATCTAATTAAAAGTTACAGCTTAAAGTTAAAACTAAATACTTCCGTGGGCTGCAAAACGGTGAGTCGATAAGGAGAGCGTCCAATATAGCTCTGGTCCTCACAAGTTCCTAGCTCATGCTTCCACGGGTCAAGCGATGACAAAGACCGCCAGCTAAGAGTTGTGTGCTTAGCTGGTAGTGCAGCCTGGGTACTGTTGTCTTTGTGACTTCAGCTAGATTGAGGAGGTACGATCCGAGCGTCTGTTCACCAAGGAGGTGCGACTCAAACAGCGTCTGTTCTGGCATCCAGCGGCTGAGTAAGAAACGCTGCACCACGCCCAGCTAGATCCAAGGTGGTAGCCCCATCAGCGTGGTCGTCCCAGTGTTAGTTGGGACGTTAAACAGAACTGGCACGATGGCCCTCCGGCGAGACAGGAGTGTTGGCGTAGGCCCAATAAGCCACCCATTAAAATCCCCATTGCAAATAACATAGGAGAAAATACGACTCGATACAATCGGCAAACACCCACGTGACGAAATAAGGACTGCGATTGGAAACTTGCAACATAGAATTGCAAGTCACTAGGTTTCGCAGGATGTGACAGGATAATCTACGACGAACTACATCCCCGCAACTTTGACATCGTGGCGTTGCAGGAACTTTGTTAGACTGGACAGAAAGTGTGGAAAAGCGGGCATCGAGCGGCTACCTTCTACCAAAGCTGTGGCACCACCAATGAACTGGGAACAGGATTTATAGTGTTGGGTAAGATGCGACAACGTGTGATCGGGTGGCAGCCGATCAACGCAAGGATGTGCATGTTGAGAGTTAAGGGCCGTTTCTTCAACTGCAGCATCATCAACGTCCACTGCCCACACGAAGGGAGACCCGATGACGAGAAAGAAGCGTTCTACGCGAAGTTAGAGCAAACATACGATGGTTGCTCGCCGCGTGACGTGAAAATCGTTGTCGGCGACATGAACGCGCAGGTAGGAAGGGAGGAAATGTACAGACCGGTAATCGGGCTAAACAGCCTGCACGCCGTATCGAATGATAACGGTCAGCGATGCGTAAACTTTGCAGCCTCCCGTGGTATGGTAGTCCGAAGCACCTTCTTCCCCCGCAAAGATACCACAAAGCCACCTGGAGATCACCCGACCATCAAACAGAATATCAAATCGACCACGTTCTAATCGACGGTAAATTCTTCTCGAATATAACCAATGTCCGCACATACCGCAGTGCGAATATAGATCCGGATCACTACTTAGTCGCTGTATGCATGCGCTCAAAACTTTCGACAGTTATCACCACGCGTCGAAGTCGAACGCCGCGACTCAACATCGAGCAGCTGCGTAACGTAGAAGTGGCTCAAGACTACGCGCAGCAGTTAGCAGTGGCCCTACCAACGGAAGAGCAGCTTGGCGCAGCTACACTTGAAGATGGCTGGAGGGACATCCGATCCGCCATAGGTAGTACCTCGGCTCTGGCACTAGGCTTCGCGACTCCGAATCACAGAAACAACTGGTACGACGGCGAATGTGAGCAGTTGAAAAACGAGAAGAATGCGGCATGGGCGAGAATGCTGCAACACCGTACGAGAGCGAATGAGGCACGTTACAAACAGGCGCGGAACAGGCAGAACTCAGTCTTCCGGATGAAGAAGCGCCAGCAGGAAGAACGAGATCGCGAACCGATGGAAGAGCTGTACCGCGCTACGGAAACACGAAAGTTCTACGAGAAGCTGAACCGCTCGCGCAGAGGCTTTGTGCCACAAGCCGACATGTGCCGAGATAATCACGGGAATATTCTCACGAGCGAGCGTGAGGTGGTCGAGAGGTGGCGGCAGCATTACGATGAGCACCTCAATGGCGACGTTGCAAGTACCGAAGGTGGCGTGGTAACAGATCTAGGAGTATATGCACAGGACGAAAGACTTCCGGCCCCTGACCTTCAAGAGATTGAGGAGGAGGATGGCCGGTTGAAAAACAACAAAGCCGCTGGAGCAGATCAACTACCAAGCGAGCTTCTAAAATACAGTGGAGAAGCACTGGGTCATTACCAAGATTTGGGAGGAGGAAGTATTACCGGAGGAGTGTATGGAAGGTATCGTATGTCCCATCTACAAAAAGGACGACAAGTTGGAGTGCGGGAACTACCGCGCGATCACCCTACTGAGCGCTGCCTACAAGATACTCTCTCAAATTTTATGCCGCCATCTATCACCGATTGCAAGAGAGTTCGTGAGGCAATATCAGGCTGGATTTATGGGTGAACGCGCTACAACGGACCAGATGTTCGCCATCCGCCAGTTGTTGCAGAAATGCCGCAGATACAACGTGCCCGATCATCACTTGTTCATCTATTTCAAATCGGCGTGTGATACAATCGATCGAGAACAGCTATGGCAGATTATGCACGAATACGGATTCCCGAATAAACTGATACGGTTGATCAAGGCCACGATGGATCGAGTGATGTGCGTAGTTCGAGTATCAGGGACACTCTCGAGTCCCTTCGAGTCTCGCAGAGGGTTACGGCAAGGTGATGGTCTTTCGTGCTTGCTGTTCAACATTGCTTTGGAGGGTGTAATAAGAAGAGCGGGGATAAACACGAGTGGGACGATTTTCACGAAGTCCGTTCAGCTGCTTGGTTTCGCTGATGATATTGATATTATTGCTCGTAGATTTGAGACGATGGCGGAAACGTACATCCGACTAAAGAGTGAAGCCAGGCGAATCGGATTAGTCATTAATGTGTCAAAGACAAAGTACATGATGGCAAAGGGCTCCAGGGAGGAATCACCGCGCCCGCCACCCCGAATTTTTATCGACGGTGATGAAATCGAGGCGGTTGAAGAATTCGTGTACTTGGGCTCACTGGTGACCGCCGACAACGACACCAGCAGAGAAATTCAGAGGCGCATTGTGGCAGGAAATCGTTCTTACTTTGGATTCCGCAGAACTCTACGATCGAATAAAGTTCGCCGTAACACGAAGTTAACCATCTACAAAACGCTGATTAGACCGATCGTCCTCTATGGGCACGAAACATGGACCCTACGTGGAGAGGACCAACGCGCCCTTGGAGTTTTCGAACGGAAGGTGTTGCGTACCATCTACGGCGGAGTGCAGATGGAAGACGGGACTCGGAGAAGTCGAATGAACCACGAGCTGCATGAGCTGCTGAGAGAACCAACCATCGTCCATACCGCGAAAATCGGGAGGCTACGGTGGGCGGGTCACGTCATCAGGATGTCGGATAGCAACCCGACTAAAATGGTTCTCGAGAGTCATCCAACCGGTACAAGAAGACATGGAGCGCAGCGAGCTAGGTGAGTCGACCAAGTGGAGGACGATCTGCGGACCCTACGCAGAGTGCGGAACTGGAGACAAACAGCCATAGACCGAGTGGAATGGAGACGGCTACTATGTACAGCAGAGGCCACTCCGGCCCCCAGCCTGATCGCTTCCGAACCTTCCTTAGAAGGATTTCTAGAAGAAGGCTCCAAGTGAGAACTCCTGGAAGATTCCTAAAAAGAAAAAAAATCGTTAGAGAGATTCCCATAAGGAATTCTATAAGAAATTCCTGGTGGATTTCCAATACGAAGTCCTGGAGGATTCTTACAAGAAACTTCTGGAATATTCCCAAAAATACTTATTTTGGATTGTCACAAGGAACTTCTGAAGGATTTCCATAAGGAAGTCCTGAAAGCTTCCCCAAGGAACACAAAGAGGGAACACAAAGAGGGCACACAGGAAGCGCTTTAGAATTTACAGGAATTCCTTCAGGAGTTTTTTAGTAGAGATTTTTCCAGAAACTCTTTTTTTTTAATTCTTCCAGGAGTTCGTACTGGGAAAACTCCGGGAAGATCCCTGTGTACTTCACATCAGAGCCAACGCAACGTTCCCCAACAAACTTCAATGATAATAGTTTCACATCGATCCTACTAGAGATGCAACCTATCCAACACAACTGCTAGATCTTTGTAGGCTATTCCATTGTTCAGATGAAATCTATCTCTATGGCAGTGATGCCAGTTTCACTCAAACACTTGCCAACTCGCGGCAACAATCCCAGAAGGTTCTAAAGGAAGATTCCAAGAAGGAACTCCAGGAAGATTTCTAGAAAACCTCATAACATTAAGGGCGAACGGGACGATCAAGGAAATATCCGCCATTGCTCTGTTGCTACTAAGATGGTAATATCAAATTCTACTTCATATTTTGCAACAAAAACCTATCATTGTGTATGCTCACTTGCAGTGCATTTGCTAATTGGTTTTCAGCATCTTCAGTGCGATAGAATTCGAGATTACCATCTTCAAAATTGCGCGGCAAATTGATGAAAGAGAGGCAAGATAGGAAAAAAAGCACGGCGTCCCGTTTCACCTTAATACCGTTTGGGTTTGACATGATGTCATTTTTTTTCAAATATACAGGGGTGGCCAAAATGTTTGGGATAGGCAACTTTTTTTTCTCTCACAAAAAAGTTCAACATGCTATAACTTTTCATTGAGTGCATCAATCTCAAATTTTGACTGTTTGTCAACCTATTATATGTGCATCATTGGTACAAATTTGGGCTCGATTGAACAATGTTTCGCTAAGTTAGAACCGTTCGGGTAAAACATTATTTTTAGACAACTCATTTTTAAGCTGTCATATCTCGGAAACCAGTGAACCGAATTGAATGAAATTTTGAACGTTTATGAACAATATGTGAATGCTTCACAAACTATTAAAACATAGGTACTTTTTAAACGTTGAAAAAAGTTATCATGAATAATTGACACTTTTTCAATTTTCTCGAAAAAATGTATTTTTTTTCATAAATGTCAATAAATTTTAGTGTTGATATCCAAAGATTTTCCACTTCTGTTCTCAAGTTATCTCTAATCAGATATATTAGAGCCTATTTAGATTGAAGGAAGAACACATTTAGTAATTTTTGTGTGGTATTGTAAATTTGACTTATTTTCCTCTATATTGGTAAAAATTTCAACCCGGTATAATATAATTCGCCGTGAGAAAATATTACATTTTATAACGTCGTATTAGGTATCAATATATTGTTGATAAAAGTTAAAAAAAATCATTCAATTCGGTTCACTGGTTTCCGAGATATGACAGTTCAAAAATTAGTTGTCTAAATAATGGTGTTTTACCCGAACGGTTCTTACTTCGCGAAAAATTTATCAATCGAGCCCAAATTTGTACCAATTATGCACATATAACAGGTTGACAAACAATCAAAATTTGAGATTTTTTTTATACACTCTATGAAAAGTTACAGCATGTTGATTTTTTTTTGTAGGTAAAACAAAAGTTGCCTATCCCAAACATTTTGGCCATCCCCTGTAGCTTATCTAAATCAATTCCGCTTATGGGTGTTGTTGCACTGAAAATATATTTTGTTTCATTGTACGAAATCGCTCGTTATGTTTGCAAATGTCATTCGTTGTTTTCTGCAACGAAAAGCTTCGTAATGTGCATGAGTTCTTTTCGTACAAAATTGCTCCGACACATTTTTCTGTCTTTTTTTTTGTCGGAATGACATTAAACATGCCTAAAAAAATACCACACATTCGTCCACTTGGATATCACAGGCTTCGAATCACGTATCTTCTGATTGATACCTACCAGTGCTAACCACCCATCTGTGGGCGCTTGTTGGAACCATCCGAAAACAACCAGAACGCTTCCTGTTACCGAGAACGTAACGCACCGGGCTAAACGTAGCTTAAGACGTTCCAATCAGGAACGGTCCCCCGGTTTCGAGAAGGTTGCGCTGTCAAACGCCGTAGACAATGCGAAAGAAGGAGAATGCGATAACTGTCAGAGAGATGATGATTCGGCAATTTAGATGGAAAAGTAGGATGAAGGTTCAGAAAAATAGTTATCGAAATATTCAGTTGTTAAATTGATTCTATAATACCGTTTCGTAGTTGGTAGATTATATCTTATCCGTAAGTTTTTGTACTGATAAAATTTGTTTTGAATTTCTAATGATTAATTACACGGTCCGACAATTTTTTTTGCCCAGCTCCAAATTTTACCTTTTCTGATTCCTCCCGACTAGAAACTCACAAATCTGAAGTTTTTGACCCTCCCCCTCCTGGGAGAGGGGAGGGGCATTGATTTAAAATTTTGAAAAATCGAAAAATTACGAGGTTTTTCGATCGCCATTTTGGCTAAATGCACGATATCACAAAAAGAAAAGGTTGACCACGGAGCTTTAGGGGTTGTGCAACTACCAACAAAATTTCACGAAGATCCGTCAAGCCATTCTCGAGAAACGGTGTTTTTACGAAATGATGTTTTAAAGATTTCTTATATTGCACGTAAAGAATCCAACTACTATATGGAACAATTTCTGATTTAACTATGCCGTTTAGCATCATGGTGTCTTCGAGAAAGTTTTTCTCTACACTAATGAGCTTCTTTTAACTGTAACGGTTTTTCTCCGGTGGACCAAACAAATCAATCAAGACACAATCACTGAGTGAACCACGAACGAAATCTCGCCATAAAACTTGGCTTAAGCGCCAATCCCCAGTGCGAGGATTGCCAAGTCTCAGATCCAGGTTTGCCCGGTAACTCGTCGGCCTCGTCGTGAGTCCACACCGTTCTCGCGAAATATGTTCGCAGTTCACTTTAAATCACAAGCTAAAATCATCAAAAATACTACAAAATCAACCAAAATCACATCTAAAGAAAAAGCAAACTATATTTAGAAATCAAAAATTCTCGTCACATTTACTTCTGCTCTACGATTGGCCAATCAACGATACTACATTGTTTTTTTTTTCGTGTACACTCTTCAATTCTTCGCATGCATCTACTCACGACCTCGACGGACGCCGGCAGGATGAAGTGCTGCTCGATACTCCCGCAACCGACCGCTTTGCGCTGCAGATGATTAACACTCATCACTAAGCTTCTAGGGTTTACACTTTTATATCACTTACGTCGGTTGGTTTGGTGCTCTGCAAACTAGCTGGCACTCCAAGATCTGCGCAGTCCGACATGACGATTCTGTAGACCACCGCCACCCCACTTGATGGGAAAAAAGATTTCATATAACTCTTGCCAGGTTTGATTGCAGTTAAAACCACAGATCTCCAACCTGATCTGTTTGACCGTTGTTGGCGAGGGGTGGGTGGAGGATGGTGAGTGGACGATAGCGCCGACTGCACGATCCGGGTCTGCTCGGAGATGTTCACTCGTCGACAGTAGAACCACGAGTGTCGACAGCTTTCCGTCTGCGAAGCCATCGAAGCGATGAAGCTGGATGGTAGGCTAGCAATTGGCTACCTACAACGAACGCCGTCCAGTGGTATGGAAACGACGGCTTGTCGATCCTACACAGCCAAATGGATCTCTTGGCTGGTGCTGCTGGCTTGGTCGATGTTAGCCAATCGACAAATACTTTCTGCCCCGTTCACGATTTGGGCTCTGTTTATATAGTTTCGCAAGTACCGAAGTCCGGTACCGTGATTTCGGGTGAAATTGATCAGTGGGGTGAAATTGATCAACGAGAGGTCCATTTTTATTTGTTAAAAATAACGTTTTAAACTTAAAGCAATTTGTGGAAAATGGCCATCACCTTGCTCAAGGGTTATTGAATGATGAGATTACATGTTTTACAGCCAATTAGTAACATATTTCGGTATTAAATTCAATATTTTCCGAAACTGCGTGTTAGGCGATCTTCATAGACACTTCCAAACTTTTGTTACCGTAGTTGTATCGCACATGTAATGTACATTCGAATGAATGTTTGTAGATGCCAAGTATTCGCTAAACACGATTCCGTCATCACAAGTTCTATGAATATTGTAATTTATGCATAAAATTGCATTTTTCCGGAAGTACAATATTGATACACATAATTAGTGAGAAAATTGCATACTTTTAGGCGTTATCTTTGGGTTTATTAAACTTTAAACTTAAATAATAAAAAAAATACTAAACTTGTAACAGTTTTGCAAAGCTTTTCGCATTCTGGGGTGGTTAATTCAGTTGGAAAAATAATTTTCAGCACTTACAAAGGCATTTCACTGACTGATCAATTTCACCCCGAAAGTAAAATTTTTGATTTTTTATTCAAAATGATATTTATTATAATAAAATGATTTGCTGTAAAAGTTTCCACCTTGTTGACTGATGAAAACCATGGTCGTACTTGTTTTAAAGCATTGAATCTAACCATATCGACAAACATTCAAAATTTAGACGCAAAAAACTGCGAAAAGTGATCAATTTCACCCGAAATTACGGTACCGCCTATCATACACTAGACGAGAACTCTTGATTCAGAGGTATGAATATTTTAATGTGTGCGCTAGGCGCACTGTGTCGGAATCAAAGATAAACTGAAAACAAAATCATTACACTCATTTTTTCTCGGGGTTAAACGAAAGAAAATTTGTTTTAGGAAATTTTTTTCGGGTTATCTTTGGTAGGTATACTAATTCAATTTTATCAATCCTAAACGCTATTTGCAAATGCTTCAACGCAACATCGAAGACTTTATTGCATCCGATCTTCCACAGACGACTTACTAAAACAATATGCTTCAAATCTACTTTTGAAGACCTAAAAACTCCTGATCTTACAGAAAAAGTTTCAAAACTCTTATTATATGCTTCGAACTAGTCTTCGAAGACTTGAAGTCCCTTCACGAAATGCTCCTGACCAACTACAGAAGACTTCTATATTTCAACATAATATTCAAAAAAAACTAACATCAATTCAACAGACCTCCACCGGATCAACCAAGAAAGGCCCCACGTTGGGCGCCAAATGTAACGGTTTTTCTCCGGTGGACCAAACAAATCAATCAAGACACAATCACTGAGTGAACCACGAACGAAATCTCGCCATAAAACCTGGCTGAAGCGCCAATCCCCAGTGCGAGGATTGCCAAGTCTCAGATCCAGGTTTGCCCGGTAACTCGTCGGCCTCGTCGTGAGTCCACACCGTTCTCGCGAAATATGTTCGCAGTTCACTTTAAATCACAAGCTAAAATCATCAAAAATACTACAAAATCAACCAAAATCACATCTAAAGAAAAAGCAAACTATATTTAGAAATCAAAAATTCTCGTCACATTTACTTCTGCTCTACGATTGGCCAATCAACGATACTACATTGTTTTTTTTTTTTCGTGTACACTCTTCAATTCTTCGCATGCATCTACTCACGACCTCGACGGACGCCGGCAGGATGAAGTGCTGCTCGATACTCCCGCAACCGACCGCTTTGCGCTGCAGATGATTAACACTCATCACTAAGCTTCTAGGGTTTACACTTTTATATCACTTACGTCGGTTGGTTTGGTGCTCTGCAAACTAGCTGGCACTCCAAGATCTGCGCAGTCCGACATGACGATTCTGTAGACCACCGCCACCCCACTTGATGGGAAAAAAGATTTCATATAACTCTTGCCAGGTTTGATTGCAGTTAAAACCACAGATCTCCAACCTGATCTGTTTGACCGTTGTTGGCGAGGGGTGGGTGGAGGATGGTGAGTGGACGATAGCGCCGACTGCACGATCCGGGTCTGCTCGGAGATGTTCACTCGTCGACAGTAGAACCACGAGTGTCGACAGCTTTCCGTCTGCGAAGCCATCGAAGCGATGAAGCTGGATGGTAGGCTAGCAATTGGCTACCTACAACGAACGCCGTCCAGTGGTATGGAAACGACGGCTTGTCGATCCTACACAGCCAAATGGATCTCTTGGCTGGAGCTGCTGGCTTGGTCGATGTTAGCCAATCGACAAATACTTTCTGCCCCGTTCACGATTTGGGCTCTGTTTATATAGTTTCGCAAGTACCGAAGTCCGGTACCGCCTATCATACACTAGACGAGAACTCTTGATTCAGAGGTATGAATATTTTAATGTGTGCGCTAGGCGCACTGTGTCGGAATCAAAGATAAACTGAAAACAAAATCATTACATAACCTGTTGGTAAACATGATCAATCCCCCTAAAAGTGAGATAGAAAATTTACTTTTTGAATTTTTCAAGATACAAAGTTGATGTCATCAAAAGAGTTGTAGAAAATGCTGTTCTGAATAACTTTGTCGAAGATGCCAAATTCGTAACTCCGTTAGTTTTCAAGATACGTTACGTTTTTATTACCAGTGGCTCCTTGGAAGTGTTTTTTCCTCAATAACTTTTTTCACTTTTGATTCCACAATTCTATTCTCACAGTCTCCAATAGGTCAATCATTTTGACTTTCTAAAAGAGACAATTACTTGTACTTTCGCATTTGAATGAGATAATTTTCATGCAATTACCTATAAAGTAGTGCGGGCAAAAGTTCGCACCTAACAGCTTCTACAAAATAACTATTGAGGAGAAAGACATTAATTTCGTTTTTATTGCTCAACGATTCCCTATCATGTACTTAACTTTTTTTTGTAACGGATTTTGTTCTGCCGTGTTATCTAGATGGCCATGAAAACAAGTTCATTCTATGTAAACATTGCACCGAACAAACGACAAATAAGTGAACTTATGCAAAAGCTCATATTTTCTTTGAAAAATATTGGATCATATTTTATTTTTATGTTGACATTACAGCAATTAATTTTAACCCTTAGGATAGGGCTGAGAGAGAAGACAGCTGGCTTCGATTGCGTGCTACTTAATGTCAAGGAGAACCTGTCACAAACTGTCACCACGAGCCGAGCAGAAAACGCACATTGATGATGTGAAGTGGCCAAATACCTATCAAAAAGAATTCATTAAAATTTCGCTTCGTTTGTTGTAATTAAAAAAGATACAAGATGATGATCAGTTTTCCTCAATCAGGGCAACGAATCCATTTATTATCCACGCTCTGTTGCTGCGAATTCATAATGCAAATCATTTTGACCAATTATAAATTTTTAAATCATTGTGCGGCACACAAAATTGTTCAGAGAAATAAGAAGAAGAAATGTAAACATCGGAGCAGTCAGTGAGCGATCTCCTCTCTCTCTCTCAGGAATAGGGGTATAGTTTGAACATTTTTGTATTTTATAGCTGATAGTTAGGATTGTTTAGCATATCTGAAAATAATTAATAATGTCTTTTGAAGCGTATTTCCTTTTTTTATCATCAAAAATTTATGTTTTGATGATCTCTCATATTCAATTGTTTCTTTTGTATTAAATAGCGACAATTTACATATTTCAAAATTACCCCCAACCATGATATCATCGTAAAATAGTTATGCGGTATTGAACACTAGCATTATTTTTTCAAAAGTAACACGAAAAATGAAATTTTCCTAAAGAATATTTTAAAATCAAAACATTTTAATAGTAATCACAAAATCTGAAAATGTTTTCGACTCAAACAATGAGAACTCAGGTGGAGCGTGACTTGGCGAGCATCGGGCGCGACCGAGGATGGAGAGCGGCAGCCACGAACCGTGTATTATGGAGAAATATTGTTGATTCAGTTTTATCTTGAATTTGATGTAATACTAAATAAATGAATGAATGAGAACTCAAATTGGCTTTAAGGAAAAATATAGTAGTATAGGAATGTTAAAAAAAATAAAATTCACAAAATCACGAATAAAAAAGTATCTTCAACCAAATCACGTTTAAATCGATTTAAGATGACGAATAATGATGGTGAGATCCAAATGAAAAACACACATTTCGTTGCTATAGTGAAAGGATAAACATGAATTAACTTGAAATAAATGGACTTTGTACCATTAAACTATCTTTTATCATGTGCGAACTTTTCACCAAGTAGAGTAAGAGGGGGGGGGGGGGGGGTTTGGCAAAAGTTCGACCCTAGTTGAAAATTCAATTTTTCAAGAAATCGAAGCAGATAAAAATAAATGAATACCGTGTAGTGATTCTACCAACCATGAGCTAAAATTTTGTTGAACAAAGTTACGCCAAATATCTTTTCAATTTTGAGTTACAACATTTTTTTTTCAACTTTGATCGAATTTTCTCACTAGTTCCATCATTTTTAGAGATATTATGTACATTTTGCAGAATTTTAGGGTTTTACCTAAAGTTGCCACATGACTAGAACTTTTGCCCCACTATTTGTAAAATATAATTCCCAAATATTTTTTGCAAAAAGTTATACATGCTAAAGCATCTTCAAAATATACCTAGTTACGCTCCAAAATAAAATATCGAGTTCGATTTCATTACAATTCTATTCCATGCGTTGGAAGGACCATTGCATATTACAATTTTTTTTTTATCAAAAACCAACATTTTGTCATAACTTTTAGAAATATTGATCAACTTTCATAATTTTTGGAGTAAAAGACTCCTTTCCAAAAAGGCTTCGAACAACCTTGATACCCGAAAGAAATAATTTGAATTAAGCTCAAAAACTTCAAAAGAAACTCTCGCCCCACTCGAACTTTTGCCCCATTTTACTCTATGGGGCAAATGTACGCATTGAAGTACTTGCATTAAAAGTTTTATTACTAGAGCTACAAAAAGAACTCGATAAAATCTAGTGCTATGTTTTGAAGGTTACATGATAGGGAATCGTGAGGCAATGAAAAACGAAATTAATGTCTTTCTCCTCAATAGTTATTTTGTGGAGACTGTTAGGTGCGAACTTTTGCCCCGCACTACTTCATAGGCAATTGTAATCAAATTATCTCATACAAATGCGAAAGTACAAGTAATTGTCTCTTTTAGAAAGTCAAAATGATTGACCTATTGGAGATGGTGAGAATAGAATTGTGGAATCAAAAGTGAATAAAGTTATTGAGGAAAAAAACACTTTCAAGGGGCCACTGGTAATAAAAAAGCAACGTATCTTGAAAACTAACGGAGTTACGAATTTGGCATCTTCGACAAAGTTATTCAGAACAGCATTTTCTACAACTCTTGTGAAGACGTCAACCTTGTATCTTGAAAAATTCAAAAAGTAAATTTTCTATCTCACTTTTAGGGGGATTGATCATTTTTACCAACAGGTTAAAAGAAGCTCGTTATTGTAGAGAAAAACTTTCTCGAAGACACCCTGATGCTAAACGGCATAGTTAAATCAGAAATTGTTCCATATAGTAGTTGAATTCTTTACGTGCAATATAAGAAATCTTTAAAACATCATTTCGTAAAAACACCGTTTCTCGAGAATGGCTTGACGGATCTTCGTGAAATTTTGTTGGTAGTTGCACAACCCGTAAAGCTCCGTGGTCAACCTTTTCTTTTTGTGATATCGTGCATTTAGCCAAAATGGCGATCGAAAAACCTCGTAATTTTTCGATTTTTCAAAATTTCAAATCAATGCCCCTCCCCTCTCCCAGGAGGGGGAGGGTCAAAAACTTCAGATTTGTGAGTTTCTAGTCGGAAGCAATTAGAAAAGGTGAAATTTAGAGCTGGGCAGAACAAAAGTTGATTTTTTGTCGGACCGTGTTATGTACATGCTCATTGAATATACACTCCCGTTCAAAAGTTTGGGGTCACCCCCTCAAAAACATGTCATTTTTTTAGGCCCATATCTCCGCCAATTTGCGTCTGATTTCAAAACCCTAGGTTTCATTCAAAAGATAATTAGTCAAAGAAACTTTGAACATGATTTAAAAGAAACTTTTTCAAAAAATTTTGTATGTAAACTTAACCCAAAGTTACCAAATTTTCTAAAAAATGAATTTAAACTTACGGCAGTGTCGCTGGAAATTGGGTCGACCAAATTTTAAGATGAGAGCGGTAAAATGGCCCATTTTCTATTAGCTTTCAACGGCTTTTTACAGAACTAAGCTAAAAAATCTAGAAAAAAAGTTATTAAGTAAATTAATCCTTGATGTCATCGACCAAAAGTTTGGGGTCACCCCTCAAAATGCTGTATCGGCCAAAAGTTTGGGGTCACTATCGTAAAACATGGAAAAGTGATTTGTTGATATCTTTGTCATCTTTCATTCAATTTTAGTTCTTCTTGGCTTATTTGAAACAAAATGAATGATACTTACTGCATACACATTGAACCACACATATTTGTTGAAATTTACATACTAAAACTTAACGTAAAGTTGCCTCATTTTTTGAAGCGTGGTAAAATGTGCTAACTTTACATAACATTTTTATATACAAAAATCGTTAAATATGTTAAGTTGAAGACATCAAACGTAAACTTAGTTAATTTTCTTTGAAATGAGCCAAAAATAATTAAAATTGAACTATAGATGACGAAGATATCACCAAATCACTTTTCCATGTTTTACGAAAGTGACCCCAAACTTTTGGTCGATGACATCAAGGATTAATATACTTAATAACTTTTTTTCTAGATTTTTTACCTAAGTTCTGTAAAAAGCCGTTGAAAGCTAATAGAAAATGGGTCATTTTACCGCTCTCATCTTAAAATTTGGTCGACCCAATTTCCAGCGACACTGCCGTAAGTTTAAATTCATTTTTTAGAAAATTTGGTAACTTTGGGTTAAGTTTACATACAAAATTTTTTGAAAAAGTTTTTTTTGAATCATGTTCAAAGTTTCTTTGACTTATTATCTTTTGAATGAAACCTAGGGTTTTGAAATCGGACGCAAATTGGCGGAGATATGGGCCTAAAAAAATGACATGTTTTTGAGGGGGTGACCCCAAACTTTTGAACGGGAGTGTAGATTGCCTTCGCGAAACAACCTCATAAATAGTATCGTCCTTATAGCTAGAATATTGGCCCAAACTAATTGAACTGTGAGTAATTTCATGCAAACAATTACTGTAATTTACTTAAAGCCTAATCGGTGAACTTCATACAATCTTTAGGGCAAAATTCACGCAAAATTGTCTGTCGAACAGAAGTAGCAAGTGTGAGAAGAGTCACCGGAATTGTAAGAATAGTTTATTATGTAAGTGATCAATTTGGTAATATTTTTGTAATTTTAGCTTTAGAGCATCGTTCAATAAAAGGAGAACTGCTAAAAGAACCGTGATTTCCTCTGGGCTACTTCGATGTGACAACACTTTCCACTTTGGTTCTGTTTATAAATAACTTTTACTTCCAACCGAGAGCATGTTTTCTTTCCTCTTCTCGCACACGCACCATCATATGCTCATGCAAACAGGTTGCTTTGTTTTTGCTGCGATCCAATCAATCGTCAGTGATGACTGCAAAACTTTGTACATTCTACGAAGCAAAATTTCCTTTTTACGCATGGTTAGTAAAAAACGTTTGACATTTGTATGTTTTGTTTTATTCTACACAGCTGGAGCTAAAATCTACGAATGAGCAAGTTGACCGCGTGTCGGATTCGTGATTTCGTACATGATACTACTCCATGTGTATTGTTTCAGCATGGTGGTACGAATGGACCGTACATTATACGCAAATTGCTTTCAATTTACGAAAATTAGTTTTACGAAACATATTCGTTGAGGTTTAACGAAAGAATATTCTGAGTGTGGGTTCGGATATCTTTTTGCCACGCTCGAACACCTATTGATAGCAGCTTTTGGTGTAGCAGCTTCAATGCTGTAAAACATAATTTATTATCAAATGGTTAATACTATTTCTATAAACTTACATCTTAGTGTTGTTCGCGGCCTGCAATGGATCCTACACACTTAATTTACAATGCCGAATCTCGGTTTACGTATGCCGAGATTTGCACAGCCGAGTAGTCAGCTAAATGTTTTCGTGAAATCTCAGCTAATAAATCCCGAGAATCAGTATAACATGCCTCGTAGCCAAGCAACCTACCAGTTTGTTTGCTGACTCTCGGTTAAAATTTAGAAACCGAGATCCGCACAGCCGAGCTCGGTGAATAAAACTAAGTGTGTACTTCCAATCATTAACTGATTCTTTTTAACAAATTCTCTTCTTTACTTTTTCACTCAGTGTTGCCAGTTTCACAGACCTAAATCTACCACAACAGGTGTTATATCAGTTTATTCTTACTTGTTGTTAAATCGAATATGACAGATATACGGCCTAAACAGCTCTCATATTCGCAAAAGACAGGAACAGTATTGAATAGATTGGTGTCCTAATCCATTGAACAGGAAACAACAGTCAAGTGTGTGCTAATTATCGAAAGGTATAACCTATCTGATTTTGGCGTGCACGATACTGAAACAGAGTGAGATCTGTTGAGGAGCCTTTTGTCGGTGAATACAAGGCAGGTTTTCATGAGAACAAATCAACAACGGATCACTTGTTTAACTTTCGGATTATGTACATATAAGCATGGCATGATCATAAAGAATTGAGTAACAACCCGCTATGAGAGCTTAAGCTGTATTGAAAACAAAATGGTTTACATACGGATTAAAGGTTTTAAATTAGTTATCTTTAAACAATAGGTGAAGTTTAGTACATTTTCCAACTATAATTTTCACCTGCAATGATGCAAAATTTTCACTGTATTGATTCTAGCAGTACCTCGCCGCTCGACTATGAATTTTTAATAACCCGATGCAAAACACTCGCCCGTGATACAAGGTCCCGGCAATTACTTGGGATGTGCGCTGGAAGGAAACTAGGCCATCCGGCTTCATATCTGACTCGGTGCAACCGCCGCTGCGTAGCTACGACACGGAACGAAACGGGCAGATGGGTACAAGTGCCTGTCATCGCGGGTTTCATCGATCCGATCGATTTATGGAGGCATCACCATCAGGATATTAATGGTGAGTGCTGCTGCGAGATATATTTTCAGGAAACCTCATCGAGTAGGTACCTTCCTATATCGAGCTCTAGCTGGCGGCAGCAGACGACACTTATTTTAAAATTGATGAGCCCAGCCATAAAAGCTAATTCGACACAAAATTTGCATGACATCACGATAGAGGACCCTTTATCGAGTGAATGTGGGTAAGTTACTGATTGCGCCCATAGAATGCGTGTTTAGAAATACGCCAGTGTGCATGTTGTCTTTCATTCGAAACATTTGTGCAATTTCGTTCAATACATGAAAATTATTAGAAAGTAACATTAATTTTACTTTCACCCAAAAAAATCTAAATTACTTTCAATAATATCCAAATGAATTGTATGAAAATATTCATGTAAAAAATTTAAGGAAATTTTATGATTTTTTTTTTCTGTTTATGTTTTAATTCATTGGTATCATTTATTCATTTTCCTATGACCACAAGAATTTGTTTTTACATGATTTTAATGCACTTTAAAATTTAATAAAAAGAGCATCTTCCTGTATCTATAAGATTAAAAAGTTCATGGCCGAAAAGTGTAATCATTTTTATAGAAGCCATTTTCATTTTTAACCTTCCAGGAGGCGCGCCATCAAGCAGCTAAAACTGCACCGCGCTCGCGCTGTATATGACGGGCGAGGTTTTTAGGTAGTGTTGTACTTTTTACAACGGCGCGCGCGCTGAAGGGTTAAGAATCAAAAAATCATAGCAAAATAATAGCGAAAACCTCTTACCCCAAACCCGATAGCCATAGATAAATACTAAGCCCCGGACGTGTTCCAGAACGAGTGATGCGGTTCGGCAGTAAAATTACACGATAATTTATTCAATTTCGCTAATTTATCGGCTGCCGAGTTAATTTTGGATTCAGCAGCATGACAACGAGGACAGACTGCGGAAATTTATGCAGCTTCCAATTTGGCCTGATTGACGGCGATGGTGGGTCGGTAGGTACAGGTAACGCTCTACTGATGGGTCGAAATGTGTATTGGTGCACTGTAATTAGAGAAGTACACTGCTGAGTGGAGCCTGAAGGGTGTTATCCCTCCGCGCCGCTATCATCTCATCAGTCTGTGAATGGCGGAAATTAAATAGTAATTCAAGCCGATTCAAAAAGTGCAACTAACGAAACTAGTTCATTATTCAGTGGCAATTAGTTCGCGGTGCATGGATTTTCATGATTGTGTCTTTAATTACTGGCGAGGTGCTGCAAAAGTTTCGAAAACTCATTATGAATCCATTAAATTCTGGTGAAACCACTAAATTTTGAGACACACGCTATTTATCGCAGTCTTTTTTTAACAAAGGCGCTATGCGGAGAATTTCGGGAAAACTCATTCTGCTGGTCATATGACAGCTTCGTTCCTACCATGCATGCAGGGATAGGTCCAGACTAAATGAGAAAAACTTTCCTCATCGCAATTATTTATATTTTGCGGACGACGAATTGTACTTTCATTCTGAGCATTTTAATTAATATGCGAACTAAACTCTGCCGCCACCACTGGTAGCTCTTGCCCGTTCAGTTTTCATCACTTTATGAATGCCGAATTCAACCAAAAGCTGAGTGAGTTATTTTTTTTTCTCCATCGTCACACCGTTGTTAGATTAATTCTACTGAAAAAGTCTCCCCGAGCACAGTGGTCCAGATAAAAAAAAAATCTAACAAATATTGCAAAATCATAATGAGCCACAAGTTAGTAATTTTTATAGAATTTTTATGGCATTTGGCCGTCGCAGCAACCCATGATTTGATGTACGGTCATACGCACTTACCAGAATTAAATTGAGGAACAACAGCGATGATCCTTACCTCATTCATTCTAATGACGATCCGAATGGAATCGAACAAAACGTCGTTGTCCTTCATGATAGAGAAGTCTGAAAGATTGTTCATTATCGATGATCACCATGCAGGGGGACTAAGACGCAGAAGTGTATCAGCAAAAGCCTCCCAAGTGGTATTATTGAAAGCGTTCCTTGCATCCAGAGTAACTACACAGAAGCAAATCCCTCTCCCCTCACGCTGGAGCGCTGTCTCAGCAGTCTTTGTAACCGGCCAGATAGCGTCTACGGTCAACTTCCTCTTCCGGAAGCCGAGCTGGCTGCTAGAGAGACCATTTACACTCTCGGTGTGCCTTAATAGTCTGTTGAGGATAATATTCTCGAGCACCTTCCCCGCCGTGTCGATCAAGCAAACCACTGCACTGGCATTTCTGCATAGCAGACCTGAACATCCCGGAAGCCTCTGCAATAACTAATTTTAAGGCCAAGTTTGGAAGTCCGTCCTGATCTAGGCCCCTAATTATGCTAAGGGACTTTGCTATCCACGCAAGTTCCTCATCGGTGACCCTATCCTCATCGCCAGCCCCAGTTCCCACCGGTTGGTCCTCCGAAAGAAGGCCAAGGACTAGGATCATGACGCGGGAAAAACCCTTCGATGATTCCCTCCAATATCTCTGGAGACTGCTCTGTAGGAGCCATTGCACCTCTTGTCTTGACCATCACGATTCTGTAGGCAACACCCCACAGATTCGTATTGGCACTCTGACAGAGACCCTCAAAGCAAGCCTATTTGCTTGTCCTTAGCTCAGTCCTCAGCGCGATTTTCACACCGGCGAACACACCTGCCATTCTTTTCGTTCATCCGCCGCCTAGCCCATGTGCAGACGTGGCGCAGGTCCGCAATCGCTTGAGTCCACCAGTATGTCGGTGGTCTCTCATTTCTAGGGTGGACTTGCCTAGGTATGGTCACATCGCATACGCGAGAGCTTCGCTACCAGCTCAATGTAACGTCGACAATTGATACCGCATAAAGTACTTTTGGTACCGGCATGAGCCAGATCGACATCTAGCATAGCCACTGCTTCTATCAGGATCTGACTCCGCTGGTTCGTAAAACGACTTCCCCATTCCACGGTCTAGGCATTAAAGTCTCCCGCTATTAGCACCGGCCTTCGCCCTGTCAGCACGGGTGTCATACAGTTCAGCATCTGCGTAAGCTGATCTAAATCAAACACTTGAATAGACTCGTACAGCCTTGTGCCTTGTGGCCTTCGCCGCTACATCGCCTACACATCTTGTTCCTGTTAGGGCCTTTCCAGTCACATGACTTGTGTCCTGGTTCCAGACACCTGAAGCAAGCCTCCAGTGGCTCGAGTAAGGTCAGTTTGTCCAGCCCACCTTGAGTTTCCCTACTTCAACGGACTTGTTAATGTTTGTCACAGGGAGCTGTACCAAGGCCACTGACCCTGCTTGGCCCTTCCGTAGTCTAACGGCTACGATGGCCACCTGCATCTGGCACTGTTGCCACAGTCCCTCCGTGCAGTTATCTTATCGCAACCCCCTGTTCCCTTCCATCCGGAACGGGCCGGCCATTTCAGTCCACGCTTCCCAGCTTTCCGTGATGTCTAGCTGCTATCCGACTTACGGGCATTACTGGCGACCTTCGGGGTTATTAACCGCCTAGACTTGCGTAAACCGCCAGGCAGCTCTCTTCCTTATGGTTGCCTCACCCGCTTCCAAGAGTGCTTATTAAAAACAGTCACATCCGCCACACCCTTTGGTCTACCTGCGAAAGCGAAGGCCTCCGTCTGGGTACCAATACTGCAAATAATCACCTCACGAGTGCTCAAACAACTTATCAACTGTATTTTTATCGCGTGAGATTGAACTGTGCAATGATCAGCGATGAGCAGAGGCAAAGAGATGTCAAAACAAACATGATGTAACTCACAAACGATTTTGCGCACATCTGGCAGAGCCGTTACACGCTCGCCCGAACAGCCGAACCATACCGAATGGGTTGGCTTTAGAAGCTATGGCACAAACGTTCGACACGCACACAGAAGCAACATTCGCATGCACCGTACATACATACATTTATTTGTTCAACATCATTAAGACAAGACATAATCAACAATAGTACGCCACAATACTCGGTTTGTGGCTGCCGCTCTCCATCCTCGGTCGCGCCCGATGCTCGCCAAGTCACGCTCCACCTGGTCCGCCCATCGTGCTCTCTGCGCTCCACGCCTTCTTGTGCCAACCGGATCCGTTGCAAACACCAGCTTTGCCGGGTTGTTGTCCGGCATTCTTGCAACATGCCCTGCCCACCGTATCCTTCCGGCTTTGGCCACCTTCTGGATGCTGGGTTCGCCGTAAAGTGCAGCGAGCTCGTGGTTCATCCTTCTCCGCCACACACCGTTCTCCTGCACACCGCCGAAGATCGTTCTTAGCACGCGTCGCTCGAAAACTCCGAGTGCTTGTAGGTCCTCCTCGAGCATGGTCCATGTCTCGTGCCCGTAGAGGATCACCGTTCTTATTAGCGTTTTGTACATGGTGCATTTGGTGCGTGGGTGAATCTTTTTCGACCGCAGTTTCTTCTGGAGCCCGTAGTAGGCCCGACTTCCGCTGATGATGCGCCTCCGAATTTCACGGCTCACGTTGTTGGCAGCCGTCAGTAAGGATCACATTCGCATGTACCGATACCATGCCAATAAAGCGATAAGGGTGGAAGCATATTCGTTGTAAAAAGTAGATCGCATCATTTCCCGAATGTTTTCACCAAATAGCAAGCTTGCTGGGTAGACGTCATAACCTGTGCTTTCGCCGGTTTTGTCGCTGTTGCAGTTTCCACGAGCTTCTGTGGTCTTGCTTGGCTTCGTACATTGACTTTCGAAGTCGCAACAGGGCCAGCTTGAGATCCTTGCTTATGTTGGACTGCGTGGACGCAATGTCGATGATTTTACCAAGCTGCTGAACAGCCACCTCCATCGAAAAGAGCCCGTCTCGCTTTTGATTGATGGCCCTCATCAACCACGCACCGTCAGGCTTCCGACGCTGGTACTAAGTGCACAGCTCCGTACTCCTACTTCCTCTCCTCTCCTTAACGGAGACCTAGCCAACTCGCTTCTCGCGAAGGAATTAGTCTCAATACTACTACCAAATCTAGATGATTGTTGAATTTTCGAACTTATAATTTGATCCCACGATTAGCACGAGAAAGAATGACCACCACGCCAGAATCCTGCATTAACGCGGAATGGAGCGACATCCTGTGGGGTGCGCAAGTACACCGCCGACTCCGTTAACGATCGAACATCTTTTTCACCCCCTTGATCAATCATTCCTCGGCACGGGTCACTTAACACCTTGAATTGGAATTAGTAGTCCTTTTCCTAGCCAGTAAATACACGTGTGCCCCGGGGCAGTAGTGTGGGACTAATGCCGTCTCTACAACAAAAGTATAAGTCAGGACTATTCTCTACTCGATCCACTAAACACATTTCTATGGTCACCAAACCCTTCGTCTCTCCGGAACCACCAAAAAGACATTGCTTCGGAGAGGCGCTAGTGCACATCGCACACTTAAGGTTATCTGCGTAGCCTGCAGCAGCGAACATCGATGCCCTGCTTTGGAAACTCCATCACGGTAGCATGCTGGCGCTTATCCAGTTTCCCGAGTGGTCTTCACCACTCCCTTTGTCCTCGGGAGACGGGCAGGGTCAACCCCACGCCCACGCCCAACTGTTTTTCAGGCATCAAGAACTGATGCCTAGTGTAACCAGATCTGCTTTGCTGAAGGTAAGGGTATCACTACCCTTCAGGTCCTAGCAGCTGCACCAGAAGGTTGCGGACAGAAGGGTCTCCACCTACCCCGACCTTTACTGGGGACCCCTTTCTAACCGCGGGCTCGGATCCAGCCCAGTAGACCGACGCCAGGACAGCAACGCTACCAGGACGTTCTCTCCGCGGCGACCTAATCGTTGTAAGAGTCGATTTTGACCGCAGGGCACCGGCATGACCTACGAAGCTGACTCCGAACCCCTCTTGTACCGCATCTGAACTAGCCATTCTCCGAGTCCTCAACGCGCCATCTGCTCTGCAGCTCCAAGACGATGTAGGTGATAACCGTTGAATCGGCATTTCAGCCAAACGCATCCCTACACATCCTCTGGACAAGATTGTCCGGAGTTGTGTCGCCCCGCATACGGCAAGCATGCGGTCACGCTTGTGCGAGAACGCGGGCACACGAACAAAACGTGTTCCACCGTTTACTCTTAACCAGCACGAACAGGGCATTCGGGAGAACCCGCATGCCCGAAACGGTGTAGATACTGTTGGAAGCAACCATGGCCTGAAAGGACCTATGTCAGGTGGAATGTTACTTCCCCATGGCGCGTATTAATCCAACTATCTACACGTTGAATCAACCTATGGGACCACATTCCTGTGGTGGAACTGTCCTACGCACGCTGCCATTTGACGATGGAGGCCATCGTGCTTATGTTTCTTGTGCCGCGCATTTCGAAGCACTCTATGTCATCCCTGATGAGGATGCCGATAGGCACTATAGCTGTTGAGGCTCTTTTACTGGCGTAATCAACGTGGCTACCCAAGGTGTGATTGTTGTCGATCATCACGTCCAAGTGTTTGACGGCGCACTTCGATGAGACAGTGCAATCGCCTACACTGATCACCTCCGCTTCCTGTTCCAACTACCGGTTGTACACAACCATCACCTGTTTTGTGATGAGCCAACTCCAGTTTCCAGGACCTTATCAACGCCTCCACAACCTTGTTCGAGTGGGTAGTAGTAAACTCCACTTTTTTTTATCAACTCATCGTAGATTTCGAGTGTAATGTAGTCAGTAAAGCCGACAATCTCCAATCCCACCGGAAACATCATTGCAGCGGCAGTAGCCCAACTGGCGCTACTAAGGAATGTGATTATCCTTACATACAAAGACACTACTGCACAGTATCGAATCCCTCTTCTTTTACGCTGGAAACCCGGCGGGTTTTGTAACCGACAGGATAGCGTCTACGGTTGACCTCCCCTTCCGGAAGCCGTAATGACTACTCGAAAGACCAATTGTACCCTCGGTGTGCTTCAACATTCTATTGAGGTTGATCTTTTCGAACACCTTCCCCGCCGTGTCGTTCAAGCATATTGGTCCATAAGTCGACGAGTCTCCAGGTGGTTTTTTCCGCCTTTGACAATAGAACCAGCCTCTGCCTGTTCCATACTTCTGGGAAAACTCACTCGCCCAGGCATTTCTGCATAGTAGACCTGAACATCTCGGGAGTCACTGCAATAGCTACTTTTAAGGCCAGGTTCGGAGCACCGTCCGGACCTGCGGCCTTACCTACGATCAGGGACTTAGCTATCGCTGCAAGTTCCACATCGGTGACCCTCTCCTCATGGCCAGCCCCAGTCCCCGGCTGTCCTACGAAAGGAGGCCAAGGACTGGACTAGGATCATGGCGTGGAAAAAGCCCCTCTAACATCACTGGAGATTTCTCTGTAGGAGTGTGGGGCGATCTACTGGGTTGGATCCGAGTCTGCAGATAGAAAGGGGTTCCCGGTAAGGACCGAAGAAGGTGGAGGTCCCATGTCGGCAAGTCCTTCTGTTTGATTTCTGAAAAGGCCTTAGCTTTGAGGAGAACAAATCGCGGGGTACGCAGTATCAGTTCTTGCTACCTGCAGGCAGAGCAATTAGAGATAGGCGTGGTGACACCCCTACCCACCTTCCGAGAACAAAGGGAGTGAATGGTAGGCCACCAAGGAAGCTACTTTGGTGTCCTTCTAAGAGCGTGTCATCGATGTCATTGCTGCATGGCTACGTAGCTAACCTTGAGAGTGCAATGTGTACTAGCATCTCTCCGATGCAATACCTTCTAGGTGGTCCCGAAGAAGCGCAGGGTTTGACGGGCAATGGGGAACATACGATGTTGTGAGTTGCTCCTAACCTGGAGAACAAACGCTTAAGTTGGCACAAGCAAAACATCCCTTCTATGTCCGCCTACTACCAAAGTTTCCACCGAGGTTGGTTTCCCGAACTTCCCTAAAGTTGCTCGGTGAACGGCCGATGCCACGACTCACGAGGAGGTATGAAAGAAGTTGCTGGGACGAGTCTAATGACCTTAATGAGGTCTGTATTACGCGTTTTCCGGCCTTCACCGTGCCAGTGTACAATCAAATTCTGTGATTTAATTCTACAGATATGACGTGTTCTACTTGTGATACAATTCCAGTAGAAACTCTTAGCTTTCAGCAATATAATTTTCTACTTTTTCCTTTCTCAACAACTCGTTTTCTGTTCAACGCACCCAGAAATATAAAGCAACCCCAATCGACTGAAACCATCCTTAACCTCATGTCCTAATCATCGTTGGGAAGTGACACTGCACAAAGGCTGTTACATGCACAATTGCGTCACTTTTGTCGACGTCCGTCGTCGTCGTCGTCGTCGTCATATTCCACTTCCTGGGTCTGGGTGCGTTTGACGTCGACGACGACGTGGTCTTCCTCTATCGGGTTGGCTGCTGTAATCTCGCATGGGCAAAGTTCAGCTTCTCTCTGCCCTGGGAAGGAGGATCCAAGCAGAAGTGGTCATTCTCCATTTCACGATGATGACCATGACAGCCAGCCAGCACCCGGAGCCGACGGACGATATTTGCCTTGCGGGTCATTTCTGAGCGTTTCTGACAGTAGCAGCAGTAGCAGCAGCAACAGTATAGTTCCCAGAACCAGCGAGCAGAAGTAATTACTTGCATTTTTATGGGTGAAAAGTTTCGTGACTGCTGAATTAGGGTCAGGGAGCTTAAATAGGATTTCTCGACTGTTCGTCCGGTTCGAGCTGGTGGTGGGTGAAAGTTTCGACCTGGGGGCGTCGAGAAGGGGCGAGTCCCGAAGAGAAAAACACATTTCATTTTCGTGCTGATGATTAGTGGAAAAGTGGGATGGAAAATTGAGTTTCCAGCCAGAACGAGCAGCTCTCCAAGGTGGAGCGAGAAAAACGAATGGAAACAATGCTAGCTAGAACGGGCAGGACGACCATCGATGAAAGTAAGATTGGGTCATTGATGATGGAATGTGATTAAATTTTGATGACATTGCGGTCTGGATTTTTTCTTGCCCGAGTCTAGACTGAAGCGAAGGCAACCAAAGCCAAGAGGAGGGTTGTAAAATTGGTATTTATTGGGTTAGGATAATAGCTATCAAACTGTTTTTGTTTATGGACTCACATCGATGTTTTATGGTCTGGGATGGCCGGATACAAAACCCATTTGGAATGGAAGTAATATGGGTGTACGGTTGTTTCTTATGGATGTAAATCAACCCTCTTAAAAGGTCAGATTATTTCGAAAACACCCACAAGAACAAACCATGATGGATTTAAAAATGCTAAAATAAGTACCTCAACTTTCAATTGACCTTTTGAAGACTACCACACAACATTACCACACGCAATTAGATATGTAAAGCTTTGATTGTTTCTACACCAAGTGTACACAGATAAAAAATAATGAGGTTTACACGTCATGTAAACTTCATTTTTGTCATGTAAACTTAGTGTTATGATGGATTACATGATATATCATGTAAATTTGTGTTATATGTCATGTAAACTCTCAGAGTCATGCTGAATTACATGACATATAATGGAAGTTTACATGATATTTCATGAAGTTTACATGATATGTCATGTAAACTTCTGCGATATCCCACGCTCCAATTATGTGCATCATATGTCACAGAATTTTACCCTCTTTTTTCGATCTGTGTAGGCTTGGCGCGGCCTCGTGATCGTGAGGATGACATGTTCGCTTTGAAGCGGAAGGACCGACGTGGTTTTCCCCCAAAATTAGGCTGACCATCCGTCCCGTATTTAACGGGACAACAAAATTTTCAAACACTCTTTACTGGAGCATAGTTGACGTTTTTAACTCAATTATTCGTTCTTTCCAGCTGAAATAGCATTATCAACAACATGAAGTTCTGATTTTGGACATTGATTTCCTTCATGTTGAGTTGCCAAAATGTGTCCCGTATTTAAACGGGACAAATCTGGTCAGCCTACCCAAAATGCAATCCGCAGCAAGCAATAGGAACCATCAAGTTCAAGGAAATGCCTTTGAAAGCAAAAATTACGATCTTTCGGAATAACAGTAAGTGGAAACAATCATTTGTGAAACCGCAGCTGATAAAGGCAGAGTTACGCCGGAAAGAAAGCATAAAGCTTCTAGTTTCAGCGTTCATTGGATAGATCGTCTGTGTGACACGCTCTATAAGCAATCGCTCTACATGGTGGACGGTGTCGTAGAAATTACCCTAGAGCAGAGGGCTTTTTTTATAATCTTTATTAGTATCTCAATCAATTTTTACATTCTTCAACTTAATCTAGGTGTTCTGTGTATTATAACACACTATCATCCTAATTTGGTGAAATAAATTTAAGCTATTATCAATACTAATTAATAATATATTACATTTCATTTGCTGTAGCAGTTAAGATTTTTTGCAGGCTTTATTTTTCACCTGCGTGTCAGAAATACATTTTTTCAACTTATCCTAACCCTACCCTAACTTAAACTAATTATACAAAGAACTAATCGTAGCAATAGAAGACTGCAACGATTTTTGACGAAAGTTGGCAATGATTTTAGTTGACATCTGTTCCAATGTTTCAATATTAGAAATTTGATGCAAAACATTAGTGCTATACCAGGGAGGCAACTTCAGAATCATTTTCAAAATTTTATTTTGAATCCTCTGAAGTTGCTTCTTTCTGGAATTGCAACAGCTCGACCATATTGGGACAGCGTACAACATGGCCGGTCTGAAAATTTGTTTATAAATCAAAAATTTGTTTTTGCGACAAAGTTATGATTTTCTATTAATAAGTGGGTATAAACACTTAATGTATTTATTGCACTTAGTTTGAATACTTTCTATGTGGTTTTTAAAAGTTAAGTTTTTATCTAGTAAGAGCCCTAGATACTTAAATTCTTCCGACCAATTTATTGGAGTTCCCCTCATAGTGACAACATGTCTACTTGAGGGTTTCAAATAAAGAGCTCTTGGCTTATGTGGGAATATGATAAGTTGAGTTTTGGGAGCATTTGGAGAAATCTTCCATTTTTGCAAATAAGAAGAAAAAATGTCTAAACTTTTTTGCAATCTACTACAAATGACACGCAAACTTCGCCCCTTGGCTGATATACCTGTGTCATCTGCAAATAACGATTTTTGACATCCCTGTGGCAAATCAGGTAAATCGGAGGTAAAAATATTGTATAAGATTGGTCCCAGTATGCTGCCTTGTGGAACACCAGCTCTTACAGGTAATCTATCTGACTTGGAATTTTGATAGTTTAGTGTTCGATCCGATAAATAGTTTTGAATAATTTTAATAATATATAGTGGAAAATTAAAATGTTTCAATTTTACGATCAAGCCTTCGTGCCAAACACTATCGAATGCTTTTTCTATGTCAAGAAGTGCTACACCAGTGGAGTAACCTTCAGATTTATTGGAACGAATGAAATTCGTTACCCGTAAAAGTTGATGAGTAGTCGAATGACCATGGCGGAATCCGAACTGCTCATTGGCAAAAATAGAATTTTCATCAATATGAATCATCATTCTATTTAAAATAAGTTTTTCAAAAGTTTACTGATAGATGACAGTAAGCTAATTGGACGATAACTAGGAGCTTCGGCAGGATTTTTGTCAGGCTTCAAAATTGGAACAACTTTAGCATTTTTCCATTTTTCAGGAAAATATGCTAACAGAAAACATTTGTTAAATATATTAACCTAAAATGATAAGCAACTTTCTGGAAGTTTTTTGATGAGAATATTGAATATTCCGTCATCACCCGGAGCATTCATATTCTTAAACTTCTTTATAATAGATCTCACTTCGTCCAAATCAGTGCCCAATGAATTGTCGAAAATGTTCTCATGATTGAGAATGTTTTCGAATTCGCGGGCAACCTGATGTACTTTTTGACTACCCAAGTAGCACCTGCAACTAAAATGGAAATGCTCATCGTTGCAAACATGTTGCAACTGAGTTTTCATGAAACAAACAAAATTAAAACCTAATAAAATCCTGTTGTTAATGCCAAACTGAGGTGTAACAGTTTTATAACAACTACCAAAATGAAAACAAACGTCATCATTAGTTGAAACTTGCGAAACCAATTTGTAACTGAAGTATAATCTGATTGTTTCAACAAATCTTAGTTACAACCGTTTACAAACCAAATCAACCAAAACATTGATTCTGATTGTTATAAACATGTTGCACCTGGAATTTATTTAGAACATAACGAACAATTTTGACAGGAGAGGTAGAAGTTCCAAAATGTGCAGCAAAATGTTTTTTGTGATAATGAAAAATATAAAATGCACTTTAAAAAACCAAAATGTTTCAAAAATAACGAAATCATGTACAAATAAAATGTAACCTTTTCTTAACAAATTTATCGACATATTCCAAATTTTAAAAAATTTAAGTGGTAAAATAGAAAAAAATCTGATTGGAAGTATAATATTGACCCAATAAAAAAAATCTGCCTCATTTTCGCAGTACTGAACGACTGGTATCTACCACAGGGAAGATTTGAATATATGGGGTTTTGAGGAATCTTACGTAACGTACAAAAATATTGGGAGTTTCCCACGAAAATTTTTACAATGGGTTAACATTTTTACAAAAAACGTGAAATTTTCGTTACGTAATAAATGGACAGCCTCTTGTCGACGTAAATGGGAAGTACACGTCCAAGTGTCTGCTTATTTGGTTGTTTATGCCCTGCACGGAAAGTTCAAACTACCTTATTTTGGGTCGATTTTACCCTAAAATGAGTATATCAAATTGATAAGTTACCCAAAATTAGGTTGTTTTTCCTCTCTCCCCCACAGATGTTGTCGTAAATAAACAGAGATGCGTCTATCCAACGGGAGTCCTTGAGGCCAATAAGCCAATTTTGGGCAAATGTAGATTTATCCAAATTTGGGTTGAATGAAGGGGGTCTTGGGTTGAATTTACCTACTCTTGAGTGTATTTTTAGCTGGAGGTAGGGGCAATTTACCTTGCGTGAGTTTAATCGATTTACTCAAATGTTGACTTATTCGGCCGAGCTATGGGATTGCGTCAAAAGCATCCAATTTTGGGTAGTTTGGTAATTCCGTGCACCGCGTGCAGCATTGTTGTACTTTGTCAATGCGGATTCCCATAGACATGATTTAGCAAATAGTATCTTCCTAGGTTTTAAAATAATTTTCAGCATTTTACGGTTGCATTAAATAAGCTGCTGAAATACACTCCGTCAAAGCAATATGGCGAGTAATTTTTACCACAAATGCCTAAATTTTCACTCGCAAAATGATAGGTAGACTGAGGCGCGTTGAGAATACGGAGCTAAAATGCGTAACTTATCGATAAATCTGGAACGGCACACAAATTGACGTTCTCGGTCAGCCTTATTTGCGGTATATTTATGCACACAATTTAATAATCACATGAACGAAACTGTTGATGCATTATTACTGGCAGTGACGAATGTGGTGCCTAGTTGACTAGTTGTCGAATCGGTCACCATTTTTTAAGTCGACTATAAGTTGTATCTTGGTTATAAATCGATTGCGTATTAAAACCGTTCATATCACGAATGGATGTTTTATATTGGCTCCACCTCTTGCGCTTTGTTGGTTGCAATTTAGTCGTTAATAAGACGATTGGTTCAAAAGGCATAACTTTCAATATGGTTGCATACAAATTACAGGAACTTATTAATGTCCAAGTGTGTTGCTTGGGTAGTGAGACCTATACTGAAATTATGCGCACTTTCAAACTCACGGTGCCCCCACAGACCGTTATTATAAAATAAAAATGTCCATCAAAACTAAGTTCAGGGATCGAATCCTGGGTCCATTCTGCAACTCTGGGCAAATTTTTAAAATAATCCCTAGGAGGAATCTCGAGAAATCTCGATTTGATGTTTTATACTAAGAAATTTCAAAGAAATCCATGTTCAGATTGAACAATATCGCTTAAATTCCTACAAAAAATGTCCCCATAGTGCTTAAAGTTGTTTCAAACCAGTATATAGTTACTAACGTTACTTCAATTATATATGTTTACTACTCACCTGACTCAATTAACTAAACTGACATAAGTATGTTTTTCTAAGCCATGCATGGGTTTTAGCGTAAGTATTGAAAAAGCGATTTTTTTCCGCATTGTTTTATGAACATATTGAACAACCATTATATATGAACATCCAAATGTTATACATGTTTACTACATCCATTCAATTCTACAACATTTGCACTCCAATTTTCATAACAATATCAGCGTTCACTGTGGAGTTGTGGCAATAAATGTGAAACAGTGTTGAAACACATTATTTTTCCTATGATTTTCTACTGGGTTAATTAAGTGCGTTGTGGTGTGCCTCTGTGCTCTGTTGAGATAAAACCGATCAACAATGCATACTGATAAATCTTTCCTTATCAATGTATGGAAAACTTAACAGATTTGAAAAAAATATGTTTTTAAAGTTGAGTGCGAATTTTAAAGAAAATCAGTTGCATCGTATTTCTCCTCGCGTGAATTATATTCATTCAAAAATGTAGCCAACTTTCAAATAAATAGCGCTATACAGGTAATAGACAAAATTATCGGGACAGGCAAAATTTTCATTTTTCAAAAAAATGTTCAACCAGGTACACCTTTTACAGTTACAACTTTTCAAAAAGTGCTTAAATATTCTCAAATTTTCACTGTGAGTTGACCAACCAGTTGTGTATCAGTGGTTCGAATTTGGAAAACATCGATCTTTTCTGCGTGAAATTATGGATTCTAGAAAAATGTATAATTATCCGATACTCAACTTCAAGCTGTTATATCTCCGGATTCAATTAATCGAATGCAATGAAATTTTGACCATTGGTGTACTACTGGATTTTTATTTATTACATACTAGCTGTCCCGGCAAACTTTGTCTTGCCTTTTTGTTTTGTCTTTCTCGTATTTTTTTTAAACTGTTCAGCTAAACATAGCACCGCACTCTAAATTGATTTAATTTCGGTCGTTTTGATTTCCTTCCCAGTTCATGGAAAATCAGTACTGCATAAATTTTGTTACTTTTCTAGTTGTTTTTCGTAACTTTTTGTTACATTTAAACACAGCCACCACGAACCGAACCGTACATAAGTCATGCTGATCGGTTCATCCGTTCTTGAGTTTTGTTGGCTCAAAGTAACTTCAAACTCATTTTGAAGCATGTAGCATTTTTCATTCAAAAAATGTTCAAAATTGTAGGCTATATCAAAGCAAATCAAAGATAAACTTACTCATCGTAGTTGCTACTACGATTGACCAGAGCAACCGTAGCTGCACAGAGAACCAGGGAGGGTGCAGGTACGTCAAACTCGAACAAACTACGCCTACCTAACATGCATCGAGCGGGCTTTCAACATTTGAAAGTGAATAATGGCGCCGGCCACGTCCTTACGGCTTACGGTCACAATAATAATATCGCAATGAAAATTCGAGTGCAAATTGTAAACATGTTGTAGAATTGGGGAAATTTTTAATGTATAACATGTGGAAGTAAAATATTGGAAACATTTGGAAGTGAAATATGTAAAAAAAATATGAAACAATGATGAAAAAATATATTTTTAAATGCGTTCGTTAAAACCAGTGCATGACTTTAAAATAACATACTTAAGTCAGTTTAATCAGTTAATAGAGTTGGGTGAGTAGTAAATAAGTACAATTGAAGTAACGTTACTAAGTATAAACGGGTTTGAAACAACTTTGAACAGTTTGGGGACATTTTTTGTTGGTATTTAAGGTGAATATATAACGAACACTTTGAATTTTCGAAAGCAAAAATCTGAAGAACCGAGGGTTGGTTTGCGCTGAAAAGTTGATCGATTGGTCTCCACCAGCGGGTCACCAATCGATCAACTTTTCAGCGCATTCCGTGTTTTGGTTCCTCAGATTTGTGCTCTTGAAAATTTGAGGTATGGCTTCGTTATATATTCACGATATTGTCTAACCTGAACATGTATTTCTTTGAAATTTCTAAGCATAGAACATCAAATCGAGATTTCTCGAGATTCCTCCTAGGGATTATTTTAAAAATTTGCCCAGAGGTGCAGAATGGACCCAGGATTCGATCCCTGAACTTAGTTTTGATGGACATTTTTATTTTATAATAACGGTCTGTGGGGACACCGTGAAACTGTTATCCTCTTTCAGCGCAGGAATAGGCTTCTGAGGTTTTTTAAAATTTTTTGTCAATTTCCAAAACGGCTTAGAGCCGGGGTTTAATTGAGAAACTTTATTTGTAATTTTTTTTTTTGTTTCTCAATTCGGTGAAACGTTTTTTGATTTCCTTCTGAAGATCCTGCCAGATTACTTTCAAAGCAGGATCTCGAGTTCGTTGGAATTGTCTTCTTCTCACGTTTTTAAGACGGATCAGAAGTTTCAGATCGTCGTCAATAATAACTGAGTCGAATTTGACTTCACACTTTGGTATTGATGCGCTTCTAGCTTCGACTATAGCACTAGTCAAAGTTTCGAGAGCATTATCAATATCAAAATGTGTTTCCAATGAAACATTAACATCTAAATGGCTATCGATGTGTGTTTTATATGTATCCCAGTCAGCTCTGTGATAATTGAAAGTAGAGCTGATGGGATAAAAAATCGCTTCATGGGAGACTTGAAATGTTACAGGAAGATGGTCAGAATCAAAGTCAGCATGAGTAACCAATTGGCTACAATGCTGACTTGAGTCAGTTAAGACCAAATCAATTGTTGAGGGATTTCTAGCAGAAGAAAAACAAGTGGGGCTATCGGGATATAGAATAGAAAAATATCCTGAAGAGCACTGATCAAATAAAATCCTGCCGTTTGAATTGGACTGAAGATTATTCCACGAACGGTGTTTCGCATTAAAATCACCAATTATGAAAAATTTGGACCTGTTGCGAGTTAATTTTCGCAAATCAGATTTAAGAAAATCTATTTGCTGGCCAGTGCATTGAAAAGGCAAGTAGGCCGCAATGAAAGTATGTTTACCAAAGTTTGTTTCAACAGAAACACCCAAAGTTTCAAAAACTTTGGTTCCGAATGATGAAAAAATTTGGTGCTTGATGCGCCTGTCAACGATGATAGCAACTCCACCACATGCTCCATCTAGGCGATCATTTCTATAAATTAAATAGTTTGGGTTTCGTTTGATTGAAGACCCAGGTTTTAGATAAGTTTCAGTAATAATTGCAATATGCACATTATTAACTGTTAAAAAATGGAATAGCTCATCTTCTTTGCCATTTAGAGAACGAGCATTCCAATTTAAAATGTTCAAAAATTTATTTGGATCCACTACCAAAACGTAATCCAATTACTATTTTATGTGATGTGATCGAGAGTGGAGAAGCAGAGGGAATGGCGTTGAACCCGTTTGCGCGAAGAGGACTGGCGAGATCGCCACTACGAGGGACTGGTGTACCCACAAGCAAACAGAGGCGTGCCTCAAGTTCTTCGAGTAAGGACACAAGTCGTAGGCGCGTTTAGGCCCTGGCAGGAGTCAAACCTGCAGGGGGTGCGGAGTAGAAGGCCACATCGCCGGGAAGTGCAACTCGGCACCAAAATGTCTGCCTTTCACGGCGTATAAGGGCCACACGACGGGCGGGCTCAAGTATTCAGACACGCGAGGAGGTCGAACCAACCGACGATAATGCAGGTTACACAGCAAAATCTGAACCACTGTGAAGCCACACCGCGGTTTTTGCGGCAGTCAGTCTTGGAGTTAAGTACAGACATCGCCCTACAGCCGGACGTATACCGCATACCTCCCGATAAGGGGTACTGGGTAGTGGATACGGCCAAGCTAGCGGTGATCTGTATAACCGGTCGTTTTCTGGTCCAGGAAATAATTTCCACGTTGCATGAGGGCCTCGCAATGGCGAAGATCAACGTGGTGTAAGGGATTGCGTCCCGTGGTCATCGTCGAAGGCTTCAACGCCAGGGCGATTGAGTGGGGTTGGGTAGCCGTTTAACTAACGCTAGAGGCTGGGCTTTGGCTAGACTGAACGCGGATGTCGCGAACGTTCATGAGCAATAAAAAAAAACCTACAGTCGGAACGGTGCAGAATCCATCATTGATGTGATCTTCTGGAGCCCGGGTCTATACCCTAGCTCGGACTGGTGGGTCGCCGATGGATGCACGCACAGTGATCATCTGGCGATTCAGTACTGGGTAGAAGACGGAGGAAGACGGCCACAGCCGAAGGTCATCGACTGTCATCGAGGATGGCTGACCTCGCGCATCAATAAGCCGGCATTTGTGGAGTGATTGCCTATGGAGAGTAACACCTACGATCTATCCAGCGATGATCTAGCCGGAACTCAAAGCCGTGCATGTGACGCTTGCGATGCCAAGGCAATCGGGTCCGGACAGAATCCCGACAGAAGCCATCAAGACGATCATCGAGGCTTGCCAGAGGCGAATTCCCGAAGTAGCGGAAAAGGCAAAGATTGGTTCTACTACCCAAATTCGGAAGCCACCTGGCCAGCCGTCGGCATACAGACCTATCTGCCTTTTGGACGCAGGTGTGAAACTGTTGGAACGGATCACTCTGTCGAGTGTCGAGTGAACAGTCATCTGGTTCGGTTTCCGGAAGGGTCGGTCGACGGTGGACGCTATTAGGGCTGTAACCAAAACGGTCGAGATAGCGCTCCAAAAGAAGCGAACGGGAATCCTGCTTTTGCGCGGTGGTCACGCTGCACTTGAAGAACACCTTCAGTAGCGTCGGCTGGGCCGCCGTTGAGTGCGCCATTCACCACATAGGCGTCCCGGATAGCCTATGTCGGATACTGGAGAGCTACCTTTATAATAAGGTGCAAATCTATGACACCGAGGAAGGCGGTAGGAGCTACAACATCACCGCGGGGTACCACAGGGTTCCATGCTGGACGTGGTACATGGCGAGTCGGTAGAGGAAGTGGAAGTGACAGCAACGCAAGCAAATGGCATAGTGGAGGACTGGGTGAGGTCAAGAAAGCTGGCACTCGCGCACCACAAAACAGAGGTGGTGGTGGTAAACAACCGCAAGTCTGAACAGCAGTCAGCCACAGGCGGGGATCAGCTCTAAGCGCTCACTGAAGCAATTGGGGGTCTTGATCGACGATACGCTGAAATTCGGAAGGCACGTGGAATACGTCTAAAAAAGAGCAAACATAGCGATAATGGCATTGTTAAAAATAATGCCAAATAGCTCCGAAGTAGTCTCGAGCTAGCGTAAGCTGCTCGTGGTAGTAGTAATCTCCATATTACGGTATGGTGCCGCTGCATGGTCGAATGCGCTAGTGATCAACCGAAACGTAAAGCGCCTCCAGAGAACCCACAGGCTGATGTATCTTAGGGTGGTCACTGGTCAACGCATACCGCGCGGTCTTGAAGGGCGCGATATGTGTGCTAGCGAGTATGATGCCCATAGTACTAAGACAAAGAGTACCTACTACGATCGAAGCAGCATAAGAAACGCGAGACGGATCGTCAGAATATCGTCTGTTCAATGAAGTGGCAGGGAATGAGATTTCAGTGCAAGGGGAGATGGTCACAGGCTCATACCGAGCGTGTCTAAATGGACGAGCAGCCTCATGGCGAGGTGAACATTCACTTGACACAACTTCTGTCAGACCATGGGTGCTTCAGATGGTATCTGCACATAGATTCGGTCACGCAGGCTCCCCCGCATGTCCGAAGTGTACAGACCGCGGAGCATGTGCTCTTTGAATGCCCACGCTTCGTGGAGCAAAGGTAGAGTATGCAGGAGATATGCGGTAGAGATATTACCCCGGACAACATTGTTGAAAGGATGTGTACGGGGGTGGACACGTGGGATTCCGTTACTTCCACGGTCTCCCAATTCGTACTTGAATTACAGAGAAACGAGCCGATCAACAGCAAGTTGAGTTGTCCTCCCCATCTGGAGCTTAAGTCCAACGGGTAGTCTATAGTACTGGCCAGGACCCAAGCTTCCAGGGGAAAGAAGACAACTCAAGGCGACAGCTGGTGGAACGCTTACCAATAGAGAGTACTCATGAACGGTCTTTCTTCGTCTTGAAGTCATCCCTAACGGGCATATCGCGAAGGTAAGGAAGAGAGTGAATGATGTTGTAGTGGGTCGAACCCCAGTACCCACCTTTTGGGTATCTGATCAGCAGATTTCCTCATTCCATACAAAAAAAGGACGTGGGGTGAGTGAGAGGGACGTTGTTCTTCCCGCGGTCGAGGGTGAGTCTATGGTAAGCCATCAAACAGACCGAAGTCCACAAGTAACCTTAGTATTATGCAGTATTTTTATTTTATTTGGTAGATGAAAAGGGCTTGAATTGCGTGTGATGTCCTCCTGTCTTGCTTACTGGTGTTGGTGTCGTGCCCATAGTAAGTGGCAACTGAGAGTGAGGGCATGTGAAGTAAGACTGTGACGAGGTATATCATTGATTCCATTATTGAAATTCATTAACCAAAACGAGTAACGAATTGGTGATGTGCTGCTTCTCTAATTTATAGCCTATCCACTACTGTTACGCAAGTGACGAATGATTTGATTTGCAGTCAAACAAAAGTCGTTCCGCGCAAAAGTTAGGCCCACCAATTGCAAAGATCCTCGTTACTATTCGACCGTTATTGAAATTTATGGAAAATGACACTCCTAAAAAGCATAATCGACTAGCGGCTGCCACTTACGCCCTCCAACTCGGATGGAACCACTCGCCGCTGCTTTTTGGCAGCGGAAGACAAACGTTACTGCAGACACACTTTCGGAATTGTTATTACTGTTCTTCGTCGTCGTCGTGGGGTTTGCTTTCGCCCTGGTTGGTGAAGCTTCTTATTGCCACCGCTACGCCGCCATTCAAAGCATCATGCACGCAAAAAGCGGAAACCAGAAGGCGGTTGTTCGCTTCTTGAGTTTTTCTGTTTTCTTCCTCTATGTCAAACGACACTTCCGATTCCGATGCGATGCGACGACGATGATGATGGTTGACGGCAAAGGCAAAGGATGGAAGACGACGCGCCTGGGAAAAGCAAGCAGTTGAGACAGCTGCTGTGATTTCGAGTTGTCATAACAATAATTTTCGCTGGCAGTAGAGCCGGCGCACGTGTCGTTGTCGTCTTCGCTGGTGTAGTGTGCTACTTAAAAATGGATTTGTGTGATTCTTCTGACTGTCGTTTTTTTTGGAGGAAGAGAGGTTCTAGTCTGACGTGGGTTACGTGTTCTGACAAATTTTCTAAAAAATAGAATTTTTAAATTGTAGAAATCAAAATATTCTGGTTTCCGTATCACCTCCATTATCCAAGTATTTTGAGAATTTGATGATATGCATTTGCTGGTTTTGGTTAGCGCATCGTATAGCGTACGCCTGGCAATGGAGGGATGCATATATGAGTTGGTGAGTTCATTTCATGCTGTTAAAGCGCGTTGGTACGAATTTATGCTAATTGAAGAAATTTTTTTGTTAAATGTAAAATTTTTGATCGTTATATTGTAAACAAAACAAATTTCATTTTTTCAAGCTCTGTTTTAGTACAACTTTTATACTATCGTTGTATTCTGATACGTATATATACACTCCCGATCAAAAGTTTGGGGTCACCCCCTCAAAAGCATGAAATTTTTTATGCCTACATTCCAATTTGCGTCCGATTTCAAAACTCTAGGTCTCATTCAAAAGATAATAAGTCAAAGTATCATTGAACTTGATTTAGGTGAAACTTTTTAAAAAATATTTGTATGTAAACTTAACTCAAAGTTAGCTAATTTTCTAAAAAAAAATGAATATAAACTTACGGCAGTGTCGCTGGAAATTGGGTCGACCCAATTTTAAAATGAGATCGATAATATAACCTATTTTCTATTAGCTTTCAACTGCTTTTCGCCGGACTAGGCTAAAAAATATAGGAAGAAAATTATTAAGTAAATTAACTCTTGATGTCATCGACCGAAAGTTTAGGGTGTGTGTGGTTCAAGGTCTGTGCAGTAAGTACCATTCATAATGTTTCAAATAAGTTAAAAATAATTAAAGTTGAATGAAAGATGACAAAGATATCAACAAATCACTTTTCCATGTTTAACGATAGTGACCCCAAACTTTTGGTCGATGAAATCAAGAGTTCATTTACTTAATAACTTTTGCCTAGATTTTTTAGTCAAGTTCGGCAAAAAGCAATTGAATACTAATAGAAAATATGTCTCATCTTAAAACTTGGTCGACTCAATTTCCAGCGACACAAGGGTAATTTTCCAATTGTTGCACAGCTAAAAATTCGCCAATAGTTGCACACCCCATAATAATAACATGGAGTGTGCAACAATAGGCGAGTTTTTAGCCGTGCAGCAATTGGAAAATTACCCTACCTTAAGTTTATATTATTTTTTTTGAAAATTTGTCAACTTTGTGTTAAGTGTACATACAAATAATTTTGTAAAAGTTTCATCTAAATCATGCTCAAAGTTACTTAGACTTATTATCTTTTGAATAAGACCTAGGGTTTTGAAATCGGACGCAAATTGGCGGAAAAATATGCCTCAAAAAATGACATGTTTTTGAGGGGGCGAACCCAAACTTTTAATCGGGAGTGTATATAATGTATCTACATTTAGTGAAAGAGAGGATAACTACTCAAGTAGAATAAGAAAATGACTGTCAGATGAAATCATGGCTTACAAGAGATACTTACGTGCATCAAAAAGCATACTTCTCTCTGTTTCAGTATTATTATCTTATTCTCCCAATCTCATTACTGGAAGAAGTTCTGCTGCAGAAATCCTTGAGATTCACAAAAGAATTTCTGTTCAGAATCCCTCATGGGATCCTCAAAGAAATCACGGAAGAAATTCGTTCTGGAAGCTCGGCAGGACTCCCTGGAAGAGTAATGAAGAAAAAGAAACAAAAAACAAAATCCCGAGTGGAATCATAAGAGAAATTCCTTGAGGAATGTTAAAAATCCGAGAAGTATTTTTGAAGGAACCACAGCATGGATCCTGGCATGAATACCTGAAAGACTTCCGCAAGATTCCCTGAAGGACTATTTGAAAAGAAATACAAGGAGGAATCCCTGAAGGAATGCCAACTAGAACATTTGTCAGTTCAAGATTTTCTAAAGCTATCCCGGCAGAAATTCCTTAAGAAATCCCGGGAGGATTTCCTAAGGGAATTCTGGGAGTCATATCTGAAAGAATCCTGAGAGGAATCTCAGCTAGAAGCACGACTTAAATATTCACTGAAGAAATCCCGCGAGGAATTAATCATAAATTTTTAATTAAAATCCCGGGAGAAATCCCGAGGGACATCCCTGAAAAAAAAATCCGAGATGCATCTGTCAAGGAATATCAGCAGGTATCCCAACACGTATGCCTGAAAGAATTATACTGAGATTCCCTGAATATAATAGAAATCTTTGAAAGCATATCAGGAGGAATTCACAATTAGCGATCACTCTATACCTGAAGGAAGCCCGGGATGGGAGCTCAACAAAAATCCCTCAAAGAACCATAGAAGAAATCCCGGAAGGAATTGTTAAGGAAATCCCTAAAAAAACTCGGGAAGCTTTTTGAAGGAATCTCATCAGAAATTCCGTCCAGAATACCTAAAAAATCTAAGTTTGCCCGATGAAATCTCGGCAGAAATCTATTTTCTTTTATGTTCCTTTTTGGGAGGAGTCCCTAATGGAAAAACATCAGGAATTCCGTAAATAATCTTTGAAAGAGTTCAATCCCTGAAGGAATACCGAATAGAATAACTCAAAGATTCCTTTCAGGGTTTTCTAAAGCAAGCCCTGCAAAAATCCCGGAAGAAATCCCAGCAATTCCGAAAGGAACATGTGAAGGAATCCCGGAAGGAATCCTGGGAAGATTCTAGAGAGGAATGTCTGAAGAAGTTCCGGAAGAATTCCTGAAGGTATCTCGAGAAAACCTCATCTTATCTAACCCTTGACGTCTTACCGTCCATCTAACCGTCTTCCCTACCTTCTATCCCAAAATTCTATCCCATGATTCGTTCTTATCCTCAACTCTACCCTCTACCCTATCCTTCTCCCTACATTCTACCGTACTCTATATCCTAATCCTTCACCATATGCTCTATACTATCCTTCATTCTATCATCAACCCTAACCCTGTACCCTACCATCTACCCAGCCTTCACCCTTTTACTGATCAAGTTCGATCGATACCCGAATAGAAGATTCTATCAAAAATATAACATAATTATAACAAACCATGATATGTATAACTCATTGTGATATAATCATGTTAAACTTCATTAGAGCTTAAAAATATTCTAACTCAATTGTATCATATTTTGTTATAAATGTTGTTCAATAACTCATTGTGAAATAATTTAGTTCTGATTCTTTGACCTTCAGAACATCATTTTACACAATTGTAGCCAAGGTTACTGATAGACGAAAATTCTCGCGAAAGCCAAACAATTAATTTCAGTGTGTATCGTCCCAAATGTTCATCATAGAAACAACAACTCGTTCATTTACTCACAAAGGCGTGAATGAACTCATCCAGCGTGAGTGTGTTGCCCGCCAGCTAACTGGAATGAAAATTGCGAGAGCGCTCTCGAACTATTTTCCATTCAGCTGCGAGAGATAATCTGCTCGAAAATATCGTGCTGATTCTCAGCTTTCATTCCGATTCCCACTCACGGCGATAATCGATTGTGGCATCGGCAGGAGCATGGGGAAGATTTCGTCAGAAGCCCGTTTGTGTGCATTAGGGTTCGGAATTATGTAGTCAGAAATAAAGTTATAAATGTGTTTGGTAGATCGAGGACTGACATTAAGGGTTCGTTCAACAATTACATAACGGAGATAAAGAAAGCCTAGCGCGTAACGCACTCCATGCAAAATTTAAAAAAAAATTGAAAATACAAAAGTTGTTTCGTACTTGGGGGTTTTGGGGCTTAAATTGTCAAATGTTGCTTTCTTTTCGATTGGTTAGCAACTCAACTGCATGAAGATTTCAAATCTCGGAATTGATTAATTGATAAATATCCCGGGAGTGGTTGCGTCGTGTACTGATACACGCATCATGAAAAAATGCACGCATGTGGCACAGCGTGAGCGCGGCGTCGCTGCAGGTAGTCAAAGCCGCGACTGCTCGAGGGACATTTATTGGACGAATGGTGTATCCGGTAATAGTTATTTATGTGACGAGTTGCAAAAAGTTGATTTTTTCAGCACGAGTTGTACATTTATCCAACGAGGCTTGCCGAGTTGGATAAATACGACGAGTGCTGAAAATATCGAATTTTGCAATGAGTAACATACAAAAATTTATGCAATGATTTTTTTATTATATGACTCATTTGAGTTGCATAATGTTCATAATGCAACTCAAATGAGTTGCATAATGAACATTATGCAACTATTTTTCATTATGCAACTCATTTAAGTTGCATAATGAACCAGTTCGGAAAAAATGACCATTATGATACCAAAATGAGTTGAATAAAATATAAATTATGATACTGAATTGCATAAAGTTATTAAATAATTCAAGGATTTACAGAAGATGGATCGCTTGATTCGTAAATGTAACTCTTCCGCTGAGTGGCACAAAAAAGCAAACAATTTTTCCAATTACATTGTTCCTATCTAAATGGTCTGGATCATGATATGTGATGTATTAAATTTTAGTATGTTTGTACAATTTTTGATTCCTCCCTTCTCCCTCAGAGAAGCATGTTCTTTAACTATGTAATATGTATACGGTCCGACCCATAATCGTAGAGGGAGTCCACGCTTCCTAAAATTACATCTTTTTTACTCTTCAAGCAAACATTGCGGAAAACACCATCCTCTTGTGCTTTTACCAGTGCATTTTGTATAACACAAGTTTAACTTGTAATACGAGAACGACCAATCCACGCTCGATGAAATGACCTTGCCAAAGGCACACACCTTCCGGTTCATCAGTTAGGTTTAAAATACCGTTAGAGTTGCTTACCAAGGTCATATTACTGTAGCGCAAAATATGTGTCTCAAATATGTAAATGCATCAAGGTATAAAAATGTGCATCTTTGGTGAGCATTATTTAAAGACACGGTATCGATACCGCGCTGCTTTTCCTTTGAATCGGCACTCGCGGTGATAAATTATTATCAATCGCAGTGAAAATTATCGCCCGCGATAATAACTGTTCCAGTTTTCGCTTTTTTCGAATCGTTCAATTTCGAGCAGCGGTGCGAGAGTTGTGATCGATGAATGAACACCACTTCGAGAGCGTGAGTATCTTTGTTTACAAGCGCCACTGCAACTAGCGAGAGTTTTCCTCAGCTAGACAGTGACAGCTGAGTTCATTGCATTAGCGATCAAAATATGCACGGTGAGCTTGGGAATGCTTATCGGCTAAAAAATCATGGTGAGTGCTCCACGATACGATTATTGGTAACCTTGTGTAGCAAAATATGATAGAATCTAGTTTTCTTGAAGCTAAAATATGATATAAATTTTAGCTTCAAGAAAACTAGATTGTGTTATAATTTTGTTCTGATTATAACAAAATAGGTTATATTATTTTGATTAGACCGGTGTACTTTTTGTTACAGTTTCAGTTATTTTAACATCATCCTGAATCTAGTTTATAATAAAATAAGTTATAGAAACATTTCATATCATCACAACACAATGTGTTATAAACTTGATATATGTTTCTAGTCGGGTAGATACCCATATTGCATAATTCTGTGATGGTATCATAGCTCAAATTACCACTCCGTGGTCACCATCTGGGATTTCAAAATACAGTCAAATATCTGTTTTTGGCTTCTACTCATCGAGTCTGATCGATAGATACCCATGGTGCACGGTATCATACCTCAAACTACAATTTCGTGGCCGCCATCTTGGATTATTGTTCGTCATCTTGGTTTTCAAAAATGGCGTCGGATTTTTATTGTTGGGTTCTACTCATCATACCGTATCGATAGATACCCATATTGCATAGTGTTCGAAGCGGCATAGCCGTTAAATAGCATATATTCTTGAGTGTTGGCAACCATCTTGGAATCCAAGCCGTCGTCTTGAATTCCAATACCCCTATAACCACCTCGACAACCTAAGGAATGTGTTTGCCAAATTTATTTGAAATAGCTTGACCCATTCCAGACTTACTCCGGAAGGTGCGTACATACATATAAATATACAAACATACAAATAGACAAACATACAAACATATAAACATACATAAACATCACAAACATACATAAACTTTCACATCGATTTTTACTTTACCCATTATGTCTGATCGACAGATACCCATATTGAGTTCACTGAGCCTGAAAGTTTTAGACAGCACAGCAGGGTCGACTCTCAACAACTTGGTGCAAGTTTCTCGTTTTCTTCAAGATGAAAGTTGGAGGCGCGTTTTGCAACATTAAAAATATTGAAAAAGCGTAGAGATTTCGAAGAATATGTAAAAGAAGCATTTTTGAAAAAGGGCGTGATAAAATCGGAACAATACTGTATCTGAAGCCGCATTGTAGTTAAATACATTCTGGAGTTTTGGCAGTCATTTTGGAACCTAAACCGCCATCTTGAATTCCAATATCGATATAGCTACCAACAACTTAATGAATTTGTTTTCCAGAGTTATGCCAGAACATACATACCATGTCTGCCGAAGACATGAACTAAAATTATTAACTCTAGAATGGTTGCACTGTTGTATTTTGTACTACACGTTCGCTTTTTGTATTCTGTATTAGTGTGATGCTGGCGGTGGTAGCCAACCACGCGACGGAAGGTTTATCATTGTTAAGAATCCAAGGAAATAAATTTCTTTTGCATTGTAATGAAGCTCATAGACTGTGACCATATGTAATCTTTGCAGCATCGTTTACGCCACCTAGCGAACCAGTCACAAGCTATATTGTCCACTACGAACAAGGTATGGATGTAGAGAACATCTTCTCTAAAGAAAGTATATGTCCTACTGGGCGGATATGGGTTAAGCGCAGGAAAACAAGATTACAAAAATAGACTGTGTATGTTATTCAAGGATCGGTAAATTCGCCTCACTCCATTCATATTCACTCCTCTTTGCTGAAGCGAATCGAGAAAGATGCAGCAAACGGATAGTCGTGATCAAACACGCAATCCCATCACCAGTGGGAAGCGATGCACAAGCTGGTTGACATGGATATTCGTGGCCGATCGTCGCAGTTTGGATCTCAAGCGAATGAATGAATGGCGAATGGTGACGAATGCTGGTGAACGATCGAAGCGGCTATTATCATAACTAGAAGAGAATTTCTGCATGTAATGCATACGTTTTTAGTGTATTGTTGTTAGCAAAGAAAATAATAAACATTTTTTGAAAACTTCAAATATTCGTACGCGCAATATCACTCACGAATCGCATCACCTCTCCATCGCTTGCGATGCGAATGTGGACGAATGTTTAAGGTGAAACGGGACGCCGTGTTATTTTTCCTATCTTGCCTCTCTTTCTAACAATTTGCCTCGCGATTTTGAAGATGGTAATCTCGAGTTCCATCGCACTGAAGATGTTGAAAAACAATCAGCATATGCACTGCAAGTGAGCATACACAGTGATAGGTTTTTGTTGCAAAATATGAAGTAGAATCTGAGATTACCATCTTAGTAGCAACAGAGCAATGGCGGATATTTCCCCGACCGTCCCGTCCGCCCTTAAATTCCATGTATGGCTTTCCACCGTTCGCCGGTGTTTGCTGTCGTCGCTGACAAGTAAACACACAAACTGAAGCGACAACCGTTCGCTGCTGACTACACGGAAAAATATTAAAACCCAAAGAATAAGTTTTAAAAACTCAAATTTGGCTAAACTGCGTTTAGTTTTAACTCAAAGTTGGGTTGTTTTCTCCCTCGCCCCACCGCAATGTTGTCGAAAACAAAGAGAGAAGCACCGACGCATCCGCTGCTCTTCCGTGGAAGAAGCCAAATTTGGGTTTTCTTGAGTTAACCCAAATTTGCGTCATTTGAGGCCTCCGTTGGGTGAAAATAACTTACCAGTGGGTTAATTTTTTTGCCGCTCTCAAACGAGAACTACTCACTCACCACTTTCGCTGTTTGACGCAAATTTGAGTTATTCCACGGAAGACCGGGATTGCGTCAAAACAACTTAAATTTGGGTTGATTTGTAGTTCCGTGTATATTCGAGTGTGGAAGAAGATGAAAAGTGGAAATCAGGAACCCTGATGTTATTGTTATTCAAGTGATATAGGGCACTGCATTGTTTTGATTTTGTATGGGATTTTGACGTTTCTTGGCCTTGTTGTTTACAAAATTTCTATAAGAGTGAAAGAGAAGGAGATAATTTCATGCAGTGCCCTATACCGTTACTATGATAACGCTAACACTTGATAGTCTCACCCGGTAAAAAATAAAGGTCTATTGAAACCTTTCAAATAATAATAAAATATCAGAACAATTCATTACACCAGTGCTAAAGAATAAATTCAAACATCTCACTATTCTCACATCACGATGCATCGCTACCATCCACTTGATTCAGCGTCATTAAACAGTCATTTTAGCCTGCACTTTCACGCCAAGCACTTTGCATAGTGTAAGGTACACGTGTGTATCCTTCTGCCGCGGCTAGCACCACGGAATGGTCATAAAATTTTATGGCCTTCCAACATGATGTCGCGATGCTCGATGTCACTGTTGATAATGTAATGCTCCCATTATTACCCATTCTCGATGGTTGCACTTGACGACCACCCCTCCCTCCTTGGTCCCATATAGCTCCCCGTCGTGGAAGCCCTCGCTTCGGTTCGGCTGCCTAATCAGGTGAGGTGCTACTGCTGTTGCTGCGGCAGATAGATTAGAACCAGTTGACTGACCCTCGAAAAACACGTTCCCAATGTTCGACAACATCGGTAATTAATTGGTTTTCAATGCGACACTCGTGCCACACACGACGCTCTTCCCTGGCCGCCGCTACTGTGGAATCAACAATTATCAGCAATATGTTGCTGGGCACACTGCCAGGAATGGCACGATGTGTGCGATGGTTAACAATATGCGCGGTTCACGGGAATCGAGCGGTCGAATCTGCAACCTATCGCCTATAGAATACACAAAATGCTTACAATTGTAAATTCCCCGTTTTGCTTTCAATTTAGCCCATGTAAATTTGAAAAATTAATTTGCTTATGTGGCCCATATAGCCGAGGCGGTAAACGCACGGGTATTCAGCATGACCATGCTGAGGGTGACGGGTTCGATTCCCGGTCGGTCCAGGATCTTTTCGTAAAGGAAATTTCCTTGACTTCCTTGGGCATAGAGTATCTTCGTGCCTGCCACACGATATATACATGCAAAATGGTCATTGGCAGAGGAAGCTCTCAGTTAATAACTGCGGAAGTGCTCATAGAACACTAAGCTGAGAAGCAGGCTTTGTCCCAGTGAGGACGTTACGCCAAGAAGAGGAGAGAGAGAGGATGTTGACCATAAGAAGTTTGTTTTCTTCACATGCTTCGTGGTCTAATAGCGACTTCTACATATATGTATGCAAAAGGCTTTGGGTTCAATTTCTGGCCCATCACTTCCCAACGATTTTGTATCTTTCCTTCTGCTTTTTCTTTCGCATACAACTCAAGTTCAGTTATATGGTCATTAGACTGGGTCAACAAAGTCGATTTTTCGGAACAAAACTTTTTCGAATCATTTTAGCGTCCAAAGCAACTGTGCAAAATTTGGGAGCGATTGTTCGCTTCCCCGTACTCCTCATAGCGATTGAATTTGTATGGAATTTAGTATGGGAAAACGTGCTTTTTTGTATTTTTATCATAAATTGAAATTTTTCATCTAAAACGATCTAACTAATGACGTTAAAGTATAGCTTAGGGTATGCCGAAAAACTTTGCCGAAGACCGCAAAGTGATCCGACACTTGTAAAAAAAGTTACAATGCACAGATTGCCCGGTGGTTTTTAGGCATTTAACATGTGAAGGAATAACATCAATAATAAAGTCCTAATTTTTGGCCTAAGTTACCAGGTGAATAACTTTTTTCACAAGCGTTGGTCACGTTGCGGTCTTCGGCAAAGTTTTTCGGCATATCCTAACCTAAGCTATACTTTAGCGCAGCGTCATTAGTAACATGGTATTAGACAAAAGAACTCAACTTATGAATGCAAAAAAGTACGTTTTCCCATACTAGCTTCCATACAAATTTCAATCGCAATGGGGAATGCCCATCATTTTTAATTCACAGCATCCAGGTATCAGTAGGTCAGCTCCAGAGGCACGTTCTCCTCCATTTGGGAAATTTGTGCCACCGCACAGCATAGTAGAATCTATCATATGGCTACCTTCGAATTGGCAATCTCCGAGTTGTGCCGCATCATCTTCATACACATCTGAAAACATATTCTGCCTAGTAAACGGCATCAGCGCACTAACGTGAACCTCTGTCAAACAACTATTTCCACTCTAATCTTCGCATGAACTTGCGCAGACGCAGTGAACTCAACGGCCGGCTATGCGTAAGTGATTGATATCATCACTAAGTACCTACCCCCTTTCTCATATCGACCTTAAATCTGGCGTAGCAGGTATCATTCGTGTCTAAAAATAGAAGATCATCATGAGTCACACAATACTGAAGAGTTCTGAGCAAACAATTTTTGGTTCCTTGTGTAACTGTAGACTGTAATCTGGATTTACTTTGTTCTGGCTTGCAGTCTTAATAAGTTGGCCTACGAATTTATTATCTTGGCTCCAACGTTTCGATCCCGATTTGGATCTTCCTCAGGGATCTAATTTTATTTGGTTTACAGACAGAGACATGATACATTAATTATTAAAAGTGGTTTTACATATAACATAAACTTACAAAGAATTATTCGTAGCTGTCCAAAAACATTCAGCCTGTAGTGTTGTCTATGTTTCGTTGTTGCATGGTCCTATGAAAAGTGTTTGTTTTAAGTGTCATATTGTGTGGTTTGCGTCCTAATTTAAACTTACGGTTTGGTGATCTAGTACTACCATTTATACGCCTCCACTGTGTTTTTTTCGCCCACAATTCTATATAACACTTTACTCACTGTCTAGCTGTTCAACTTCAATCGTCTGTAGATGTAACTGTAGACTGTAGACTGTAATCTGTAGTTGATTTGACGATACTGGAGTTGGAAGCTCCAGAAGCTTGAAAAACTTTTCATAGTTTTGTTTCAAACATACTGACTTTCAAATTTTTGGCGTTTAATTTTCAATATTTTCTAAAGAAAATTGATTTTTTTGAATAAAAAACAAGATTTATAAAAACAAATGCAAAACTTTTACCATTTATAGGAAACTTGTTTGTTTACTGAAAGTCAAATTTAGAGAAGTTTGAAAATTACAGCAAATGCAAATTTTGCTTGTTCCTAACATTTTTTTTTATTCCCTATAGTTATAGTCATTTGATGGTAGCAAAAACATTCTTCTGGTCGGATGTGCACCATCATCATCATCATCGTCGTCGTCGTCATCAGCATCATATGATCTCTCTACCCAACCGCATCTATTTCAGGACCCTTTCTCCGCCCATTTTGCATTCAAGCAGCCCATTGTTCGGGCCCTACCTACCACGTCGCTCGGCCAGGTCAGGCAGGCAGGATAGTAACTCGAATGCTAATTCAACCGATCCGGTAGGCATCGTAAGCAAAACCACATGAATAAACTCACACAAAAGAGTAATGACTCGAAAAATGGAATATTAAGCCGTATTTATAGGTGTAGATGTGGTGCCTACGGCTGCCGGGCTAGGTAGACTGGCCGGCCATTGGTCAGTGGGTAAGTTTGCGTAAAAATATAAAACTTTAGGGTTATAACCCTTAAGGCATCATAATCCGGAAAAACATTTATTAATATTTTTGTTTGAATCATTCAGAAGTATATCTTCGGTAGGTATATGTGCAATGCGTTCTTCATTTTTTTTTCATTAGTTCGTGGCTTCGTGGTCATGCGGCTAGTGACACCAAGCACTTATTCGCACCGTGCTGAGGAGTGTAAATTCGATTCCCGCAGCAGCTATCAGGAAAAGTTTTCGGCTGTGCCACAGGGTGTTGCATGCTAGTCTGTTGTCTAGTATCGTAATTCCTTCAAAGAGCGAATATCTCACTGGAACATTGAACGTGACCGTCTCTTAAATAAAAACGCTGAAACCTCTTAATCGTAAGAAAATAACTTCAGGTAAATTTTCTTTGGTATCTGTATTGCGGTAACATTACCTAAATGGAATTCTATTGTATTCAGAGCTGCTGGGAGACTTGAAATAAGGTTTAGGCAAGGTTTTCGAGAGAGGCAGAGCGGAGAATTGATGAGCATTTCAGGCGAGTTAATGTTAGAGCGGGAGAAAGTCTAAGAACTGCTTCCTTAACCCTTTGGAGACGAAATTTTCACCTTTCTGGGTGCAACCTCGCTGGTTTAGAACACGTTTGTGATGGCCGATTTTCACGGCTGGGCACATATGACCCATCCGTCCCCGAAGGGTTAAGTGACCATTAGATCTACAAGCATAACTAGTAATTATTTAAAGAACTGTGAACAAAGTTCATGCTCACCCAGCCTCATGCATACATATTCGGTTGGCCGGGGCTTAGGGATATCAAGAGCTTCGGAGCCTTTAGGATAAGTCTGAGTCTACAAGTTTAACTAGTGATCTCTCACTGTATAACGTATAAGGCTTGTATTCACTTTCTACACGTATTTCATTATAGACAAATACTTTGTCGAACATGTGAAAACACTGAGAACTCTGAACAACGCTTAGAAATAGTTACAACAAAAGAAATGGTTTTAGAACAGTTCTAACAAGTTTCAGTTTCTAATGAAATTTTGTACAACTTTGCCCGTATACAAATATGGCGACCAGGGAGGGGTTTAGAGAATTGTTGAGAAAAGACGGAGGGGTGTCTAGTATATGAAACATGGGTAGTGGGAGGAGTTTAACCTTCGAAACCCTTCCTTGGGCACGGGCTTGGCAGATGGCATAATCATGTGCTTGTAAAAAACCTATTTCACTTCTCGAACGATTGATTCCCTGACTAATATGTGCTTTGAAAAGCAGGGCTTTAACGAACAAAACTTCTTCGAAGGTACCATTCTTTTAAAATGAATTTGTCTGATCCACAACTAACTTGCTCACGAATTTGGACCTTTGAAAAGCGTAGGTAATGCAAACATATCACATACTTTGAAGAAACCCGAGCATAACAATCATGTTTGATATATAATACATCATTACATTTCAATTATGTAGTTACCATAGACTAATTATTTGCCGATGAGTTGTAACCTGAAAGAAAAAGATAAAGACAAATGTTAATAAATTTGATTCAAGCATTAACCATTTAGATAGCAAATGGCTTAGAAACAAGGCTAGTTTTGTATAAACGGTAATGTGTTTTTTTTATGGGCGATAAAATGTACGTCATTTGAACAATGATAAAATCTATCAAATTATTTGGTAAAAGAGAGATGTTCCTTCCTTTTATTGATTCATATAAGATTATTAAAAAATACTCATCGATTTTCCTGTAATCCAACAAAACTGAGCTTTTATTGCATCGCTCATACAAAGTATTTGGGGTATAATAATCTTTTATTAATTTTCTTCAAATTTTTGTTATCGCATCCCCACTGAGGAAGAGCCTGATTCCCAGAGTTCTAAGGGAAGTTGCACAGTTATCAATGTAAAACTTTCCTTGTAGGCTTTGCTTTCGTGCGATGGCAGGAAATGCCCTGACATACAACGTACGTATTGTGAAATCACGAAAGTACCCTAAATTGAATTCAAAGTCAGCATCTTTTAAACATTTGCTGAAATCCGTTGAAGAACTCCTGTCGGCCTATCTAACAAAAAATGTCGGAGAATACTCTCAAAACCATTCTTGAAGTAGTAGTATTTTCTGGAGAAAAAAAAATCCTGGAGCAATTCTTGGAAGAATTCTTGGAAGAAATTTTGGAGGAATCTTTGGAATAATGTCTTACGGGGACTGACTGGATTTACAGAAACTGTATGTATTTTTGGGTTTCAGTCAAAGAAAAGTGTTGATTATTCTAAACCATTGTCATGATTTAGATGATATAGAATAATCAACGCTTTTTCTGTGACTGAAGGCCGAAACAACACCAAGGTTTGGAATAATTCTTGTAAGGATCCGATAAACTTTTTTTGCAAAGAAAGTCTTGGAGAACTTCTCGAAGCAAATCTTGAAACAATTTATGGAGTAATCCTTGAAAAAACCCTAGAGGAGTGCTGGATAGAATTTCTAGAGAAATCCTTGGAAGAAATGCTAGAGGTATTCTTAAATCAATTCACTGAGTATGTTTCTTCAATTTTTTTTTAGGAATCCTTGTAGTAATTTTTTTCAAAACGACTTATCTTACGTTAAGAGATTCCCTTATCTCCCTTTCTTAGATTACTACTACATGACAAAACCATTTTCATTTATTTCTTCAAAGAAAATTATTATAATTTGTTGATTATAATCTATTGGACTACAGAACACAAAACGTAAAGGCGGTTTAGTTTACTAAAAGAAAAGGCAAACAAAGCGAGGCTTTCTTGATCAATCTTTTGGACAATTCCTAGATGCATTTTTAAAGAATAACATTCCCATCCTTGAAATTTCCTAAGAAAACAGGTTCGTTTAGGAAAAAAAAAAATACTATTTCGAAATAAAGCAAACACAAGATGCTTCAACTTCTTGAGGTTTGTGCTAACGTAAGAACCTCGACAAAACATATAAAACGCGACGCGAGGCAGACCACAATATTGTTATTGTTATTAATTTTTAACATTTATAGTTCTTACAACAAATTAAAAGGAATTAAATCTACCTTTAAGATCGACCAGTTTCGGGCTCGACGTTGCCCATCGACAGGACTGGGTCGGACATCGTCCTGTTGATGGGCACCGTAGAGTCCAAAACCGGTCGACTTAAAAGGTAAATTTATTTCCTTTTAATTTATTGTGCGAACTAAAAATGTTATGTTCTGTCTCGCGTCGCGTTTTATGTGCATAACACAAGATGTTCCAGCCAGCAGATTATTCCGAAAAAGACAAACAACACTTAGAGAAAACTGAGTTCAACGATTGGAGCCCAATCAAAAATAAAATTTTGTTGAATTCTTTCTTTCTTTTATTTTCATATTTATTAATATGTTCCTGGTGCAGTCACTTCAAGAATCAATAATTTCTCCAGGAATTTTCAAGAAGTCTTCCAAAATTGTTTTGTGAAGTTCTTACAGGAGTTTTATTTGAAAAACCTCAAAACAGCAATTTTTACAAGTATTCATCTTGGAATTTCCTTAGAAATTCCTCCAGAAATTGATTTGCGAGTTTTTATTTATTTATCACTCCAAGAATTTCTTTAGGAATTTCCCTAAGTCTGAGTTCACAGAGTAAGGTTTTTTTTCATACTAAAGTTTTTTTTTTCAAGTGTCATCCTCTTTTTTCGGGATAATCAGCTAGCTCCAGGAACATCTTTTGTTCGCTTAGTTAAAAAAAAATCCTAAGCGCGTCTGTTTTCTTACAGAATTTCAAGAATCATTAAAAATCATCAATTAAATTTCTGACATTATCAGGTACCGTAAAACGGGGTATCTTTGATAATGCGGGTAACTTTGATAGTGCGACAGGCATTGTATAGTTCATCTTATAACTATGATTCCTTCAACCAGTTAAGAAAAAGGCATACGTAGATCAATATTATACATATGAAAGTTCATCTTAGATATATTTTCATTAAAACCTAGTTTATATACAACGTTTTGGACAAAAATTAAAAATTGTTGATATTTTTGTTATTTGTCAACCCCTTCAAACAATCTTTTATACGACTTCGTTTCAACTATTTTTTCAATGAATGGACTCTTATTCTCGATAGATTCATCATAGTAGCTTTCAAATCTGACCTTGAATCTCTTAACGAAGTGTGTTTTTACGAAATGGAAGCATTTTTGTAAATTGGGACTAAAATCACCATACATCGATAAACGACTATAAGTATGCAATGCCCTTGTAATTTTATGTAGATAAATCTGTGTTGTTCAATATTTGTTAATAAAACATTCAAAAACTACTTAAAAAAGGAAAGCTCACCATGAATAGCATGTAATCATATGTTGTTGTGCCGTTTAACATATACTTTTACAAAGATAATGATTTTGATAGCTAAATTCACTTTGTTTTTCACTCAGTACTTCGCAATTTCATTTTTTTTACGTTAAATTTAGTAAAAATCAATGCTTTGATATAAAAAAATCAACATGATATATTCCACAAGGCTTCTCCTATCACGTTCATACTCCTAAGACTTCAATCTGTGCTGATTTTTCAAGATTTGATGTGTTTTTCAGGGCACTATCAAAGTTACCCCAAAATGAAAATCTGATTCTCGCCAATATGGAAAAATAAAAGTCAACTAAAATATTTAAGATTATCGAATCTTTCAATTGCAATTGATAACTGATACCCCAGTACTTGTTTTAAAAGTATAAAACTAGGGGGAATACTCTTACATGGAAAAATAGTAAGAAAATTCGCTGAAAAACTATCAAAGTTACCCCGTTTTACGGTACCATTCAAAAGAGATAGCTTCTTGCAGAAAATATCATATTTTTCTTGGCATTTTCCCCAGCCTTATCTTCAAAGAATAAATTTCAATACAGATGCATATTTCTAACATCTTTAGACTTTTACTGGAAGGATATAGCCTCAAAAGTCGTTAGTGATTTCCCCTAGAATTATCAACTTTCTCCTGAATTCACCAATCTTCTCTAGATAATTTTTTTTTTTGTTACCAACTTCTAACTGAAATCCCAGTTATGTTTTCTTTTTCTATAGGAATCCCATTAGGCATTCCTGATGAAATTCGAAGAGGATTTTTTTTATAAATTTCTTTCTTTAGAAATTCCAATCTGGGATTGCTGAAAAACATTCTCCAGGGTTTCTTCTCCTTCTGCCATTGCATGAATTTGCTTATTGGGAGGCCCAGAGTGTCGAAACCGGAACGGGGATCGAACCAGCCGTCTCCAGAACGGCGATCCATAGCCTTAATCTCTAGGCTGATTGGAGACCCCAGGTTTCAATTTTTATGTCATTTAAATCCAGATGAACTTACGGATTTCAGGTATCAGCAACTTCACAAAAATAAGCCGCTGCCTATTGTTCCAGAAATTCCTCTTGGGATTTTCCCAAGAGCGTCTGCGGGAATTCCTCCAGAAAGAATCCATCAAGAAATTCCTCATGTGACTCCAAGGATTCCTCCAGGAATTCATCAGAGAATTTCTGGATCACTCCTCGGTTTTTTTTGCGGGGTTTACTGCAGGTATTCTTGATTGGACTCCTTTAGCAATTCCGAAAGGTTTCCCGTATTCCTCCATTCAGAGATTGTTCCAATGATTTTTAAAGGAAATCATTTAGAACTCTTCCAGGAATTCCTCTAAGTATTCCTACTAGAAATATTATTACTAAAATTGCTTCAAACAGTTATGGTGGAAATCCTTCAGAGTATTTTTTTGTGTTTCCCATGCAAGGGCATTTCTAAGGAAAGGAAAATAATTGGTGCAGGTGAAAATGTTTTAGAAATCTCAGTAAGAATTTCTAGAAAAACTCTAGTAGAAACTATTTAAAGAATTTAGCAATAATTTTTGAATGTATTCAAAAAGCAATTTCTAGAGAAATCGTTAAAGAAATCTCTCTAGAAACTATAGAAGCAATTACCTAAGGATCTTCAAAAAGACATCCTGGACTTCCATTATGGAGGAATCCAAGCAGATATTCTCAAATTTCTTAAGAAATTTCAGCAAGACTTCCAGGCGGATTTCCGCCAAGAATCCCTGGAGAAACTCCTGAAGCAACTCCAACAAAAATTCTCAAAGAAATCTTAAGAGGATTTCCAGTTAGAATACTGGGAGCATCTCCTAGACTGATTTCTGAAGAAATTGAAAGAGTCCTGGAGGTATTCCAGGACGAATTGCCCGAAGAATCGAATCAAGAATACCAGGAAGTGCTTTGAGAGGTAATCCCATAAGATTTTTTTGGAGAAATCCCAAGAGGAGTTCCTGGAGGAATCACATAAAGAATTCATAGAGGAATCACAGCGGAAATTCTTGGGGAAGCCCCAAGAGGAATTTTTGAAAAAAAAATCCCCAATTCAGTAATTGGACTCCATCGGCAATTACTGAATAAATTCTAGGATTCCTTGAGCATCCCAACAAAAATTATTAGAAAAATTCAATGTAAAATTTCTCGAAGAATCCTCGTAGAAATTATAACAAGATTTTTTTTAAGAAATCTCTGGAGTAATCATAGCAAGATTATTAATGGAATCTACACTGTAATTGCAGCAATTATTTCTGGAAGAATCCTAGGATATGTACACCATATTGCTAAAATCAATATTTGAGGCCGCAAAAATGGATTACGAATTTGAATCCCAGACAGGTACATATGGTAGTTCCGAAAAAACCCAAACTGTATACAAATATATGTATAAGAGCAATACGAATAGAGTAAATGTAGTTGCAACTCATAAGACAAACCCAGCTGTGCATAGAAAACCGGCCCTTTTCATAAAAATCCGACCTTGTGATCCACCGGAATGACTCTGGCCACAGAGAGTATTCCAAAATTCTCAGTCCACTTTTACAAAAATAAAAAAAAAAGTCATGTTTACGAGTATACAGTAAAAAAATACAAATGCGTTAAGCATTCGTTGAACGGCGACATTTTTTGTTCGCTTGCTCTGACTGACACGAGTTTCCCGAGCAAAGGCGGATAACAAAGTGTTCTCCTTTGAATATAAACTGTGCTTACGGTGTTATCATTTTGATATTTTTGTTATCTTTTTGAATTGATGATAACCAACCAGATGATAACAAATTTAGTTATTTAGAATTTTTGGTCTATCGCGATAACATACAAAAACTAAATGATAACCAAATGTGTTATCTGTTTACAAACGCATATTTCAAAGCTTACCCAAAACTGAGAGTCTGATGACCCTCGGAGCTAAAAATAGATTCCGCTTTCCACCTTTAATGCGACTGCAGTACGAAAGCGTGCCTTTCTATTACTCTCATTCTCACTGAGTTCCATTGTTTAGGGGCTGTTCATAAACCACGTACACCAAATTTTGACCATCTCAGAACCCCCCCCCCCCCCCTCGTAGACTTTTTTCCATACAAAAAATTTAAAATTTGTATGGAGCGTAGACTTTGGCGAGCCCCCCCCCTCCCCCCAAAAAGTCTACGTGGTTTATGATCGTCCCCTTAGGGGCTATTAGCTGCGACCGACAATCACTCGATCAGGGTTCGAGACCCGCCTGAGCGCAATAGTTGAAAAAATTGATTGTAAATTATGAGAACCTTTTTTCAATTGCTGATGATATCGGTAAAGTAGATTTTTAATATTTTGGTCGATAAAATAGCTCTGAATGATAACTAAATTATAACAAAACAAGTTATCAACCAGCTGTATTTTTTTATGTTGATAACTAAATGTAATGTTGAACAAAATATCTATTGTATAACACAATTAGTTATCAACACGAACTCGATGATAACTTAACTTCTTATCATTTTGGTATTCGAGAAGTAAATTTTAGTTATCAATTTTGTTATGATGGCTCTTAATTCAACCTAAATGATAACAAACTCAATTATCAAACGAATGATAACCAGGTAACAGAACTTGTTATCAGTTTGTTTTTCGCCTTTGCTCGGGGTATGTGTGTTGTGTTGATGAACACTAAAGTAGATCAATATTTCTAGATGACATCAAGTTCTCAACAATCCGTCGCAGAATTTTCGCGCCTTCACACACAAAGTATAACACAATAAAATATATTATTTCCAGTTAAAATTTTACAATCTTTAAACAGAGTCGTTTCTACCAACATCCAAACGAACAGAAAAAAAATCTGCTTCCTTCGCAAGGGCCTTCATACAAAAAAAAACGCACTCTTCGCCATCATAATCACAACTGTAAACTGCATTTACCCGACAACAGTAACCCCGTAATGTCTCGTCATAATCGTTAAGCAACAAAACAGCAGGAATAAGAACGACGAGTAGCAAGCCAGTCTGAATACTTTATTTATCGTCTCGTCCGTCTTCTATATTTTCCGGAAAATTTAACGATCTACCATTCGAATTGGTCACACACCCCAAGTCGAGACATTCGCTTGTAAGTTGGCAATTGTTGGCCGTTGGGTTTGAGTGGTCGCTCGGATGTGCAATTTGCCAGAGATATCGTAGGCATTGTCTGGAGTTTTAGGGGTGTTAGAAATTACCTACGTTTTAGCTTATGTCATAGGTATGAGTTGATTAATGAAAACTTGTTTTCATTATTTAAAAATAGGATTCATCCATTACGGAGAATTCTTCAGCGATTACCAGCGATTCAATTTTCAAGCACCGTTGTTGCGCGGTGTCGCCGGTGTCACATTCTAATTTTTTTTCTGACATTGTCGCACTGCACCATTATTGTTTTGCTTTATTCCTTGTTGTTGTTTTATTCACAGACAAACATCGAGATTACGTCATTATCAGTACAAAGTGTGACAAAGGATTGTCGGCGTCATTATATTTCACACATTTTGTACATTCTATGGAGCATTCGTTCAATAGACTGACCAATCCCGGACGGGCAACGAAAACTGGATTTCAAGTATGCAAAGTGGTACTTACTGTAAAGCTGAGTTGTCTTTAGGTCCATGCTTTATGCACCACGTTTTTTTTTTTATCTGGAGGACATTTTATTTTTGGAAGCCTTATCATGCCCTCCGGGAGCAAGTTTAGGGATGAATGCAGTGGCAGCTTTTATCGTTATTGTCGCTGGCTGTCTCGGAAGGATGTGAAACGACGTTGGCAGTTTTATTTATTCAAAACATTGCTTATCGGGATGAATTCGGGGGATGCCAGCTGCTTGGTGTGATGCCATTTCGTGGAATGTAAAGGCACAGCACATACATTTATGGCGCATAAAACTCATGTGGTGCTGCGGTGGGAAATTCCTCGCTGCGCCTCTAATGGAAGCCGTTGGGTTCCGCTTTTATATGCTCTTCCGACCAACCTGCCACTGCCATTAGCAATTTGTTTGGTGCTTTTTGTACCAGCTGGAAAGGCAAGAACAGCATCGCTTAGCCTCGTATGTGAGAGTTTGAGTGGGCGGAACTAGGAGTCAACACTCCCACCATTACCCACCTCACTCGTATGCGCATAATTTGCAATTAAAAGTAAATTTTGTTTGACCTCATTGCTCTGCATCTGGGGTTTTTGCATTCGGATTCGACGGATCATGGCAGCAGTGCTTTGCCACTCCACACTACCGGGAACCATCATAATAATCCCCCAAACGAGCTTTAAATTAGAACCCGGAGCGAGAGGGCTTCAAAGTCTACGAACCTACAGCTGCGGTTGGCTTTGCCCTTCCAGTCTAGTGGATTATTATGGACATTATCGCTAATCTAGAAATGGATTTCTAATTAACGCATTCGGAATGAGCTCGTATTCAAAATAAATCAATTAGCTGGAAAACCTCCGACAGAAATTATTGCCCACCAGATACCGGGGCCCTTCCTCGTTCTGGTAGCACTCATCTCATTCATTCAGCAGGACGTGGAGGGGATGGTTCGAGTGGTCCGTGTTATGGAAAGTAGATATTCGTTTGATCACTTGGGACTGCACATTTACAGGGGGATTAGATGCTGATGGTGTAGTTTGTGGAATTATGCTCAATAGAGTAATCAAAAGCCGATGACGGAACAAAACCTAGTAGTACCTACTGTGCTTGAGGGCCTCTCTGGCTCAGTTCAGTTGGAAAACGCGCTGTTACCGAGCAAAAGTGATAACCAAAACCTCCGTTTGGGAAGGTTTACATGCAGATTCGGCTGATGCAAGTTTTTTTCATTCACTGTATAGATAGAGAAAAAGTCACCCCGGAGTTTTTTGGGGGGAGAGGCTGTTCGATTCCGTATGAAGTTGATCATCAATATTACCTTCTTTTCTCGATCAGCCTAGATTGATGTACAGTGTTGACGGTAGCGGTTGTTTCAATAGGACGTGATTAGTGAAGTACTAGATTGAAAGTAGTGAGCTGGATTTTTGTATGGTGAGATGATCAATTTTCCATTTCTGCAATGAAATGGTGCAAACAGCGTGGGTATTAAGATTTCTTGCTGAAATCGATGCTGCTTGAGCAAAAGTTTGGATAACTGCGCTGTTGAAGTTGCAAGAAGCATTTTGTTACCGTTGAGAAACGCTAACTTTGTTTATTAGTTCTTAAGAATAAATTTGTTAGTATTTGTTGTTATATTGTATGTTATCAGGTATCAGAAGGCCGGCTCCAGAGGCACGTTTTCCTCCATTTGGGACATTTGTTTCATCGCCATACATATAAGCCTATTTCATCATCTACCTGAGGGAGAATGGGGCAAGGGATGGAATGAGTTTAGGAAAGGGAAAGGAGATGAAATAGGAAGGGGTGCCCTAAAAGAGGGTATGAACGCATAAGCGCAGCGATAGGTCATAGCCCATACCACAACGGGTTTAATCAGTGCCCTGAAAGGGAGCATCCATTAAGTACGCCACGCTAAAATTGAGAATTTTCGACCCCCTGAAACTGAAGCATCTCAAATTAATGTTTGATCTACTTCAGATGTTGTAATAATCGTAGCAATACTGCCAAATATCAGCGAAAAGATGCTGAATACAAAAGCTTGCTTGAAGGCATTCATAAGGAATGGTTGTAACATACTGTTAACGTTATTCTAAGATATAGCATGCTCGAGGCACGACACTTCATTTATAATGAAAGAAGCAAAACTGGGTTCACAAGGTAACCTATACAGAAGTTACCAGTGTGTGGATTTTTATCGCGAACCACTGAATGGTCCATGCTCAGCAAGTGATACATTCGCGAATGTAACATTTCATGAACCAACATGCTCGGGAACGCTCCCCGAAATGCTGTTCATTCTCTTGCCCGGTTCGATACGAGAGCGCAATCAAGAGAGAAAATGCTCGATGACGCTAATGAAAGCGATGCATTCGGTAAGATTATTTTATTGCCATAATTCTTTTTTTATTGTGACTACACAACCTGCAACGTCATGAATACAGTTAAATTAAATAGTATTTCACGTTTTTAAAGCGAAAACGCATTAAATACTGATGAAAATAACGATTATTCACAGTTGCCCCAAGCCAACGATGAGCGATCATCGGTAAGTGTTACACTTAGCGATGCCCGCTCATCGCCGCAGCTTGTTTATATCGGAGTATCCTCTTTGTGTTCCTTCGTGAACCATGCGACTCGACGAGAGAACATACACCGCTTGGTAATTGAAACAGAACCAACAGAAGGGAAGAAAAACTGCCGAGTGGTTCACTGATCACTTTTTCGTCCAAACACTGGAAGTTACCCTACGAAAATGAACTTTTTGATGTAGAGCCACTTGGGTTACGCACGCTTTTTACGCTGAAAATTGACCTGAGGTTTCCTAGCCGTAGCCACTACCCAAACTAGACAGGATTACACTCTTCACAATCACAGCACAAAAAGGAAACATCAACGACAAACCAAATCGGTGTCAATTGAAAAACGCCAATGGCAAAAACGCATTAAGCGATCCCATATAGGTAGTAATGTAAACAACAACATTTACAACATTTGAATAATCCCGCCTGTTGGAGTATTAGGAGAGATCAAGTGACAGAGTCCAGGAGTTGTGTGACTGAACAACTTTTAAGCTGAAATATATTTCATATTCACTTTCAATGTTATACAATTTAGATTTCTTACATTTCTGTATACTACTCTCACGCAAACTGGCTCCAACAGACCGACAAACTATCGGCTTTGTTCTAGATGAATTATATTTTATCTATAATAGCACTACAAATCGGCAAACTACTCTCGTTCCATACCAATTGGACACTGTTCCATTTGACAGAGCTAGAAATCTTTGGAAGGATGTAGCAATTGTTTGCCAATACCTATTGTCTACAAATATCTGCATGTGTATTTATTGCGAGGGAATGACCAGTTACTTCTCTTAATCATATCTAGCGCACAGTGTGCGCGGCAACACCGCCCTTATTTTGCCTCAAATTGGAGACTTAAGAAGGACAACTGATTATCTCGGAGAAACGCAAGGTCCACTGCCATTGACGTAACTAGGATTTTTTCCTGGAGGGGCCCAGGGGGGGCCTGACTTGAGATGAATTGTAAGCGGGATGGGCGCCTGATATGTGAATATGCAAATTGGTATTGTAGTTTTGAGTAATCAAAATGACTGTTTTAGATTTGTTCATAGTTTCGTAAACTATATGAGTACGAACAATTCCTCCAAGATTTTTTTCCATAGCTTGCTTCAGTGATTCCATCATGGCTTCTTCCAGAAATTCAATCAAGAATTCATCTAGGGACTCCATAAGACATTTTTTCGGGGATTTGTCCTGGGACATCTTTAGAGGTTCCTCCAGCAATTGTTCCAGTGCTTTTTTCGAGGTTTCCTTTAGGAATTTCTCCAGAGATCCTTTAAGGCATTTCTGCAGGTATTCAGAGATTTCTACAGGGATTTCTCCATATATGCTTCCAGAATTCTACTAGAGATTGCTCCAATAATTACATCTGGAATGATTCGAAGTATTTTTGCAGGAATGTATTCCATAAAATCTTTTAGAAAATTTTACTCAGAGATTATTAAAAAATACTCCAAGAATTGTTTGAAAAAAATTGTACAAAAAACCTTTAGGGATCCTAGTATTCCTTCAACAATTACTGCAGGCATTGATTTCTTCATTTTTTTTTATCCAGGAATATTCCTACTAAAGTTCTTCCAGGTATTCGCTAAGAAAGCTCTCCTGAGATTCCATAGAGTTCCTCATGAAATTGCTTCCGGGATTGCTCATCGGGTTTCTTCAGAAATTACTTCGAGTTCCTCCAGGGATTCACCGGAAATTTCTTCTGTTATTCTTTCAAAAACGAATTCCGGGATTATTTCAAAAATGCCTGCAAGAACTCTTATTGGGATTCCTTCAGAAACTCCCCCAGGAATTAATCCAGGAATTCAGGATTTCCTCAAGAATTTTAGCGGTTTTTTCAGTATTTCCTCTAAGAATTCATCAGAAACTCCTCCTGGAATTCTCTCAGAAATCGAACTTTGTATTTCATCATAAATCTTGAGATTCCTCTAGAAACTCCTCAAGGGATGTCTTCGGAATTTTTCAACAACTATTCCAGGTATTCCTCCTGCCAATCCTCTAGGATTTTATTCAGGCATTTCTCCAGGGACTTCTGCAAGAGTCGGACTGTTGCCCATCGGTCAGACATCGTCCTGTCGATGGGCAACAACGAGCCCGAAACCGGTCGACTCAAAAAGGTAATTATATCTCCTTTTTAACGTTTTGTAAGAATAATAAGTGTTGTGTCTGTCTCGCGTCGCGTGTTATAAGTGTCTTCTGCAAGAGTTTTACCAAGAATTTCTGCGAGAATTACCCCAGGTATTTCCTCAGGAATTTTTCTGGGAATTTATTCTAGAATGGATCCAGGAATTCTTCCAGGGTTTCCTCGAAGAAATAATCTAGGAATTTGTTCTCTAGGGTTTCTTCTACACATTCCTCCAAGAATTATTTCATGGATCCCTCTAGAAATTCCACCGATGATTCCTGCAGTAATTCCTCCTGAAAATCCTTCTGGAATTCCTCCAGAAATTCCTCCTGGCACTCCACCAGAAATTCCTTTTAGAATTCCTCTAAAAATTTCTCCAGGAATTCCTTCAGAAATTTCTCCATGGATTTCTACCAAAATTCCTCTAGAGATTCTTCAAGTAATTTATTTAGGGATTCCTCAAGGTATTCGTTTAGGGATTCCTCCTGGAGTTCTTCCATTAATAGTTCTACGGAATTTCCCCTTTAAGGATGCCTCCAGGAATTCCTCAAGAGGTTTCTTACCCAAGTAACACACTTGTCACCGAAGAGTCACGGCGGCGCAGGTTTTTGTTGCGCAGAAGTCACTGTGACTTTCTTCTAACAAATAAACACTTACTTGCTAGAAGTAAGTCACAGTGACACAGTGGAGAAAGCTGACCAACGTAGAATATCCAGGTAACACACCCCCGACCAGAATCCCAACCGTCCCCATAACTAATGCACCACCATCTCGCTCCCAAATCGCCCGCAGGACCCCTTGTATTTTACCTGGGTGAAGTCCGTAGAGTGCGAGTAGTCGACCGAGACCCTTGCGTGGTCCTACCGCCTCTCAGTCAACCGCAGTTCTCGAATCCTACACCCGAGACTGCAGAAGTAGGTCGCCTATCCTGCTGGATAGAACCGCCCATCACCGTGCCGTTACCCGACGGTGAGTGAGTGCCGCCATTTTGCCCGGAGCTTCGCGGCATCGTCAAGGCAGCGACCGCGAACGCTCGGCAGTTAGGCCACGAACGGAAGCAAACGAGGAAGAGGAAGTGTTTGGGGCTCCGCAGTGCCTCAAACGGGAAATTCTTCCTCGCAAGAAAGAACACACGGGAAGTACTTTCACACTAAAGCACTTTATTCCTCTTAACTTGGCGTTGTCTAAGCCACGTCAACGCTTATAAGTATACTTCACTTCACTTAACACTTGACCGTTAGCCGGGTCAGAATAAACTGTTTTCGCAGTACGTCGGTCCATGTTCGCTTTTATAGCGCTCAAAAATGTTGCACGACAAGAATTCGAAAACTCCAGAACAATCCGGAAATCTGGTGTCACTGCAACACACGCGGTCGGCTCTCTCCGCGCGCGATGACGGCGATGATGATGATGACGCTGAGTTCCCGACGGTGGCGGTGGCGGCAACGCGCGCGTTCACTCACGAGCGCGTGTTTACATCGATGAGTGGCGATGATGGTGGTGCCGGCGGCGGGTGAGCAACTTGCTGCTGATGATGGTGCTCCCGCGTTTGACGTTTTTCATTTTCTCTTGCGTGATAGGGGAAAGTGGGGCACATTTGCCACCGGAGCGTACTTGTCGGTAGCGAACATGCACCCCCGGGCTGGAAGTCATCTGAAGCACTGCAATGTGGATTGCAGTTGTCTTCGATCGGTAGAATGGAGAGTTTGGAAATCGCTCGTCGGTATGTTGTTCCGTCAATCTTCACGTCGACAGCTCGCATCACTCCTTTGTGATGGCTGGGATGCAGCACATAGATCCGTTGGCATGGTTCGTTGGATTCCATACGTTGAACTTCATCCGCTAGCGTCTCATGCTGGATAACCTTCACGATGAGTTCCAGAGACTCTCGTAGCTCTGAAATCGTCGGACGATGACTGGCAACGCGCTGTGAGGCGTTCTTTATTCGGCAGTTTCGAATGAATCGCTGCAGTTTTAGAAATGAGCTGTATTTCGAAAACACCGGCAACTCATCTTTGTTGGTTTCGGATGCAGTGACGATCGGTGTTGCTCTAATCTCCGGGATGTCGTACTCTACACTCTGCAGAAACTTGGGTCCCGTCCACCACAGATCGTTGGTACGCAATGCTTCTGGAAGCCGTCCTCGCGAGACGACGTCAGCCGGGTGTTCCTTCATTGAAATGTACCTCCATTGTACACTCGACGATCCCATGAGCAGCTGTATTTTCTCAATACGGTTCCACACGAAGGCCTGCAGGGATACCAACGGTTTCTTCAGCTTGGCGATGTTGATAACCGGGGAAAGAAGGCCAATCAGGTCGAAGAGCTTCCTGATTTCGGGTAGCACAGATCGCTTGGTCGGAGGTTTCAAATAGTCGGTAAGATTATTCGCGTCGAATGCAAACTCATCCCTCAGTCGACTCCAAGGCAAACCCAGAGTTTTCATGACTCCGTCACAACCGTCACTGAGATTTACCAATTCCTCACGATCTGATTCAGGGATGCGTTCAAGCAGCTTCGGAGAGTTGGAGCTCCACTCATGAACAGGGAACCCAGCGGATTTCAGCATTCCAATAAGCTGGGTCTGGTATTCGATGGCTTCGGCTACGCTATCAGCTCCAGATAAGATGTCGACGTAGCAATCTTCTCGGATGATGTTCGCAGCGATGGGGAAGGAGTCGGCCTCGTCGATACTCAGCTGCAACAAACACCTTGTCGCGAGGAATGGAGCGCACGCTGTTCCATACGTCACCGTTGTTAACTCCAGTACCCGAAGAGGTTGCGCAGGATCATCTCGCCAGAAAATCCTTTGGAAGCTCGAATGGGCTGGAACTACCTTGATCTGCCGACACATCTTCGAAATATCAGCTGTGAAAACAAAGAATTGCTTGAAGAAGCGAACGAGGATAACGAAGATGTCGTTCTGCACTGTTGCTCCCACCAGAAGAGCTTGATTGAGAGCAACGTCAGATGGCGAAGCCTTGGCTGATGCATCAAAAACCACACGAAGCTTTGTACTGGAGCTCGATGGACGAAGTACCGCATGATGGGGCATGTAGTAACGGGGTCGACTCGGTGCATCGCAATCCTCGAAGATCTCTCGGCAGTGTCCCTGGGCTTCGTAGTCGTCGATGAACTTGCTGTACTGGAGTTTGAGAGCAGGATCCTTCTTCATCCGCCTTTCGAGGGAAAAGAAGCGACGCAGGGCTAACTTTTGGTTGTCCTTTAGCTGGGGAGGATATTCTCGGAAAGGCAGCGATACAACATATCTGCCGTCCACGTCTCGATAGTGGGTATCCTGAAACTTCTTTTCGCATTCCTCCTGGTCCGTAGGTTGATCAGCATCGTTGACTTCTTCGACTTCCCAAAACCTTTTCATGGTCTCGGAGAGTGTGCTGGCTGTGGATACGTAGCACTGCTGATCGTTCTGTTCTTCCTCGACGTCACCAGCGACCACCCATCCAAATTGCGTCTCCTGGAGGTCGGGCAAGTCCTCTCGCAGCTGGATTCTTCCCAATTTGAGCAGTCGGAGGAAATGGGATACGCCAAGCAGCATATCGATTTGGCCAGGCGTATTGAACTCGGGATCAGCCAGAAACACGGATGTCGGAATCGGCCACTTCGAGATATCCAGCTGGGTCGTGGGGATGACTCCTGTCACCTCGGGAATCACCAAGCATTCGACCATCGTTGAGAAGTCAGTGTACCTGGATTCGACTGCCACAGACAACTTCTCATGAGCGCAAGTCCTGGATGCACCTACTCCCGTAATTGGTACAAGCGTTGGAGCCCGGTGTACCGCCAGACGATCTGCCATACTCCGTGAAATGAAGCTCATCTGCGATCCAGAATCCAGAAGCACACGACAGGGTACCTTCCTGTTGCAGAGGTCTCGCAAATTCACCAGAGCTGTCATGAGCATCACCGTCTTCTGTTCCAACGGTTGGTTGTTCGGAACAGCCGTGTTTGACGATGATCGAGAAGGTAACTGCGATGGCGACGCCGGTTGGTTCACTGGAGCTGTGCTTGCCTGCTGTACCGGTTGAGCGAGCTTCTCTGGTGATGGCTTCGGGATCTCATGCAGAAGCGTGTGGTGCCTTCGCTGGCACTCCGCACAAGTCTTCCTGGATGGGCACTTGGCGGATCGATGTCCTGGACTTAGACAGTTGAAGCACAGATTCAACTCCTTTACCTTCTCTGTACGTTGCGTTGTTGTCCACTTGTTGAACATAGGGCACTCGAAGTGGCGATGATCCTCGTCGCACAGTAGACAACGCTGAGGCTTGCTCGTCGGGGTTGCAGCGTGCACTTTCTGGCTTGTAGACTTCGTGTTGGATGGCCTGAAGCTTCCTTCCTTCGTTGTAGATGCTTGGTGTTGACGGTTCTGAAATCGCTCCAACACCTGACACTCGTTCTGCAGGAATTGCATGGTCTTGTCGAAGTCAGGCAGCTTACCGTGCTCCTGGGTCCTCTCCCACAGCTGAAGTGTCTGGTCATCCAGTCGGGCCGTGATGATCTTTGTCAGCAAGAGACCAGACATCGCGTCGACCTTTACGCCTTGATACTCTAGTCCTCCGATGTGCCGGTTGACCGCCTTGACCAGCTCCAGCAGGTCTTTGTGGTTCCTCTTCGCAATCGGCTTCAGCTCCAAGAGACCCGCCAGATGGGTGTCAACGATCACACGAGGATTTTCGAACTGGTCTTGAAGCTGCTTCCAGGTCTGCTGGAAGTTATTCTCCTGGATCATTTTTGCTGTAATCCATCCCGACGCTTCGCCGAGTAGGGCCTTGTCAAGATGGTGCAGCTTCATGGCGTCGGATTCGTTGCTGCGCACGACGATGTCCTCAAACATTGCTCGGAACTTCGGCCAATTCTCCACTTTCCCATCGAAGCTGGGAATCGGAGCTCGCAACGGTTGTTGGTGGATGATGACCTGTGGGTTGCCGGTTGCCATTGCAGGAGCACCACCGGCAGTCAGCTTCGTGGAGAGCCGCTCGAGTCGATCCGTCGCTTCGATATGCAGCATGTCGAAAGCCATCTGCATTTCACCCTGCTCCTCGAATTTGGACGGCGGTGTAGCATCCAGCACTTCTCGGTGAGCTGCTTCGTACTCCTGGTAGTGCAGCTCCAGCCTCTTCGCGAAGACCCTCAGCAGTGAAGGCGTGATCTTCGTCAAATCGTCCTCTGCTTCCTGCAGGGTTTGGTTGATCATTGTGACCTTCCTCTTGATTTGGCCACGGTGATAGATGAGGGTCTTGACGTCATCCATCTCTTCCTTCTTCTTGTCCTTTTTCTTATTCTCCGATTTCGGTGTGTGATTCAGAGGCGACATCTCTCTTCGTCACACGCACTTTGTTTGGGTGGGGGGTTACGACCGACGGTTGGTCGAAGTTCTCCTCTTCGGTGTCCTCGCAGGTTGTCACCGAAAGTGCCGATCTCCTCTGACCGACGGGGATCCTCGGCTGGTCTCCTTGTTGACCAGGGAAACGTCGCACTTGTGCCGATCTCCTCACTGACCGGCGGAAAATCCTCCAGGGGAAAGGGCCCCGTTTCCACTGATCACTCCTCGATCAGCAGAAATCCTCCGATGGATGGTGTCTTTGCCGGCGGCAAAGAAGACACCGTTGGTGCCGATCGTCCACAGACCGGCAGGGATTCCTCGACTGGTCGCCTCGATGACCAGCAGGAGTCGATGGTGAACCGGGGACTGTAGGCCGGTTCCACTCCACGGGCACTGAATCCGGTTCGGACGGACCAAATGTTGAGGGCTCCGCAGTGCCTCAAACGGGAAATTCTTCCTCGCAAGAAAGAACACACGGGAAGTACTTTCACACTAAAGCACTTTATTCCTCTTAACTTGGCGTTGTCTAAGCCACGCCAACGCTTATAAGTATACTTCACTTCACTTAACACTTGACCGTTAGCCGGGTCAGAATAAACTGTTTTCGCAGTACGTCGGTCCATGTTCGCTTTTATAGCGCTCAAAAATGTTGCACGACAAGAATTCGAAAACTCCAGAACAATCCGGAAATCTGGTGTCACTGCAACACACGCGGTCGGCTCTCTCCGCGCGCGATGACGGCGATGATGATGATGACGCTGAGTTCCCGACGGTGGCGGTGGCGGCAACGCGCGCGTTCACTCACGAGCGCGTGTTTACATCGATGAGTGGCGATGATGGTGGTGCCGGCGGCGGGTGAGCAACTTGCTGCTGATGATGGTGCTCCCGCGTTTGACGTTTTTCATTTTCTCTTGCGTGATAGGGGAAAGTGGGGCACATTTGCCACCGGAGCGTACTTGTCGGTAGCGAACAGGAAGGAAGCCGTCGTAGTGTCGACGGACGAGAGGGACGAGCCAGCGACGAGGAAGGAGAATGGTGAAAGTGGTTGCGGAAAAGAAGAAGGGGGCCCGCCGACCGTAAAAGGGAAGAAGAAGAGGATAGGAAGTTAAGGTACGAGATAGGCTGTAAGGAAGTGGGGGAGGAAGTAAAGGTACCTGTGTGTAAAAAGTTTTAATAAAGTGGTAGAAGTGTTTGTAATTCGGTACTCAAGTGTTTTCTTGGTCGCGGTGAGTCAAGCGCGTATGCCGACCCTGAGGCAGTTGTAGAAGTGGGGGTCTCATTGATGCCGGATAGGGGGAGGCCCCAATTGTTACACTTGATTGTGAAACGTGGCTGACCTGCAAGAAGTGAATTGTCTATAAAATCTAGGATAAAGTGCACGCTTTTGGAAGAATATGTATCAATTTAGTGACATTGTGTCTACAATTTGGGCCCAGTGATCATTTTATTGGTATTTCTCCTAAAGATCCCTTTATTTGATGGATTTTGATGAAAATTCACCTCATGAGGATTGCATGAGTGGTCATCTGGATATATTCGAGAGGAGTATTTCAGACGGTATCATATGTTACACTGATGGCTCGAAGGTCAAGCAGGTGCTGGTGTTTATTCTCGTGTGCCAAGGCTGTATCAGTCTTACTCTCTTGGTAGACACTGGACCGTTTTTCAGGCCGAAATCTTTGCTCTTATGTGCAATCGGTACTTCGGCAGCGCGTAATGGGCAAAGTAATATACTTCTGTTCAGATGGCCAGCCTGCTATTAAAGCACTTGCTTTGGTCAACTCAAAATCGAAGATAGTCATCGCTTGTCGAGCTCAAATAGAGGAGCTGATTTCAGCAAACGCTTTTCATCTTGTATGAGTACCTGGTCATCGCTGGTAATGAAATGGCTGATGAGTTAGCTCGCACTGGAGCATCACATGACTTAATTGGCCCTGAGCCAGCTATTCCTATATCGAAGTGTTGGGCAAAGCTTCAGATTCACACCTGGGCTGCCACTCAACACAGACAATACTGGAATAGTTGGGAGCCATGTCGTCAAACCAAATTGTATTGCACTGAGCCATCTCCAAGGGTGGCGAAGTATCTTACAAATCTGTCAAAGTGCGCTATTTGAACCCATGTGCGTTAGTGCACTCTTCCAGGGTGTTTTTCTTCCTATTTCCCTACCTGTCCTTATCCCCATCCTTATCCTTTTTTCGTCCTTTTTTCTCAGGTAGATGATAAAATAGGCTTTTATTATGGCGATGTGACAAATGTCCCAAATGGAGGATAACGTGCCTCATACCTGATATTTGATACCAGTACGGAAAAGTGTACCATTATGATACTGAAACGAGTAAGTAAAAAAATATGATACTATATTGCATAATAGTAGTTTACGCAAAAAGGTGCAGAATGACGATTTTTACAGCACGAGTCGTGCATTTATCCAACGAGGCTTGCCGAGTTGGATAATTACGACGAGTGCTGGAGAAATCGAGTTCTGTTCTGTCCCGAGTTGCGTACAACGTTTTTTGCAATTTCATAAATTACCCTTGAGGATAGTTTTCAACAAAACTGTTTCGTCAAACTGCACACTGATGTTCATAGCCAATGTTTAAGAAAATCTGATCATAATAGATTATACTGTGCACTGCCGGTGGAAGCATAATTGTCACATGTGCATTTTTGGCAATATTGAGATTTTGCAGCCTATGATCATGTATCATGGTGTACTATCATATAGGGAAATAAAAATAGGTAGTTTGTTCCGAAAATTGTTGAAAAAAAGCAACGCCGATTTGTCACATTCTGAAAAGTGGACGCATGAACGTCACGTTTCATTGTAAATCCTCCCTCCTCTTCTTGGCGTAACGTCCTCACTGGGACAAAGCCTGCTTCTCAGCTTAGTGTTCTATGAGCACTTCCACAGTTATTAACTGAGAGCTTCCTCTGCCAATGACCATTTTGCATGTGTATATCGTGTGGCAGGCACGAAGATACTCTATGCCCAAGGAAGTCAAGGAAATTTCCTTTACGAAAAGATCCTGGACCGACCGGGAATCGAACCCGTCACCCTCAGCATGGTCATGCTGAATACCCGTGCGTTTACCGCCTCGGCTATATGGGCCCTTGTATATTGTAAATCCTATGAAATTTTAAATCGCTCTAGTCTAGTCTAGTCTAGTCTAGTCTACACATACACAGCCATTCATTGAAAGAATCCTGGAAAATGATTGAACCGACTAATTCTACCATTTTTCTTGTCATTATTAATTCTTGTAGTACATCAGATGTGCATTACAAGCATTAAAGCGGCCAGGCCCACTGTGCAGCGTTATTGATTTTACAAGAAAGCTATAGAGTGGGGACATCTCGTACCAACCACTCAGCCTTTCGAAAAGCAAAAAACCTTGAAAATCGGTGGGGGTGATGATGCTAAGACGGTTAATGTCACCCCTTGGTCCTTAGTTTCCTGGGATGGAACACAGGTGTTTACTCTGTATCCTGGCCCTAATGCCTAGGCTTAAGCGCCATTACTCGCTCTCTGAAACGAGAAAAAAAAGTGTAATGATCCCTTCCCCAAACGATAAATAATATGATAAATACCGTCAATGGGGGTGACAATGGGTCTGGGGGGTGAGATTGGGTCAAAACGGAGAAACATAAAATTGGAAATAGCTCATCAACTATCGCTAATTTATATAGTAAACTTTATATTATTTCAAAGAGAAGATGTTTTACACGTCATGATGCAGAATAAGATGTTTGGCAATAATTGTTTTTTAGTTAAATTTGTGGCTAAACTTATATAATGAAACTACTAGTTTATCACTCTGAAAAAATTTCTTCTTCGTAATGTTTCACACAAGTACCTAACCATAAATTGTCTTATTTGTGGTTAGCTGTAGGTATTACCTGGTTGATGCAACGAAAAAAGCGGGCTGTCAATGCACTTTTCATTTAAAAATTCAATATTTTTGACCCTATGTCTAAATATTAAGAATGGGGGTGAGATTGGGTCAAGCAAGTTATCGAGTACACATAACCTTAACTAAAAATTCAACTTGTTATCCAGTCCCCATTTGACGTTAGAGTGGTGCCATGTTTACCGTATCTTCATAAAAGCACGTCTTTTTATCGAAAAGATGTCGAAGAAGAGTCAAGCGAGTGTGTTCATACGTTTAGTGCCTAAAATCATTTATAACAATAAACTCATGCGTTTGGACAGCTCCTCTGATCATCAGCTAATCTTTAGTGTACTGCAATATCGTAAGCTCACAAAATAGACTTGATGGCGTTTTTCTTCTCCACTCATTTTTCAAATTTCAAGGAAATATCGTGAAACTACCAGACGGTAGTGGCATTCAGGAAATACCGGGGCCATAAAACCGGTAACATGACAAAATTTCGAAAGACGAACGAAAATCGATTTTTTTTTTCAATAAATCTTTCAATGCATCTCTCCCTCATTGTAATCCCCCCTCCTCTCATGGAGGTTGACACTTTAAATGAGGAGATTATGGTGGCTAAAAATGGCGATGCAACATACAAATTTTATTTTATCAAATTTCAACAATTTTTTAGATTGTATTAGTCCTTTTAGGTGAATTAATCATCTTTAAAAATTACCTAAGTTTTCATTCGTCATGGTTACATTGTATTTTGAGTAGGTTTACCAGATATGATCAATAAAATTAACTTGTATTCTTAAATAGGCGACTTTGAATACTTTGACCCATTCTCACCCCCTCTAAGGGGGGAGATTGGGTCAATTTTCAGTCATTTGTAGTTTACTAGACAATTCATATAATGTGATACTTTCTTGCTAAACTATCATTACCATATAGAAGAGTCTAGGGTATGTGTGCCATCAGTAATCTCATGTTCCCATACTCATCCTATTCGAAAACAAGCGATTACGGCACCGATTGACTCCGTTCTTTTTGTTTTCATGCGTGCTCACTTCTAACAAAAAATACAAAAATAAGAAATAAAGCAAACAGCGCTACAATTCTTTGTTTTTCGTAGGATGAAAATGGGAGCCACATGCTTAATAAGGGAACCAATACCCTACATACCAAATAAAAAGTTATTCCGACTTCAACTGCATTTGTTATTTAACAAACAATCTTTGTGTATCCTTTTTTGACCCATTCTCACCCCCAACGACGGTAGTATGGAAAATGTCAGTATAATTATAACAAGTTTCAGACAACTTCACAATGCACATCAGAACAAACTCATAAAATTAGTAATTTGTAGAAAATATTGCAGAATACCTAATTTTCATTTACCTGAATAGACTTGAAATAGCATTAACTAATTATATGTATATAAAACCACCTCATCTCACCAAATTTAAACTTTGTTACACCGCGGATGGACCACAAAAATCCTGCTGGCTTGCTATTGCTTGAGTTGCTATACCCATTGGCCCATGACCGGTCCACAGGAGTTACCACGAAGTTTGTTTCGGATCTTCAAGCTGCTACTCGCGTATTTACGCGTAAAACTTCAACCATTGTTTATGATTGAAGTCTCCGAGCACCATCCGAATGAAGAAGAAATAAAAAGCCTCCGATTCACTCCTCCGGGCAGTCAGTTATTTGCCGGATTGCACCAGTACAAAAAAACACTTCTCGCACAGATTGGAAATGTAGCACTACTAGGCTGCAAGTCCATTCCAAAATCTGCTTTAAACTGGCACAAACAAACACTCCACAGTCCACACAATCATAATTACATTTTTAAATCAATTGTAATTAATCACAATTTTTGAGTGTCCATCATCCAAATTGGTTAAAAAAAATGACAGCAGCACGACCAAAACACAGCACACAAATTTTCTTGCGTCCTTCCTCGCGCGCGGCACACTTCGATTCGAAATTTTAAAATCGCTCTAAAACAAAAACTACACGCAAAACAAGAAAAGCTACCAAAAATTGAGATATGCCTTTTCTTCCAATTTATGTATTGAAAACGTACAGAAAATGTGATAAATCATAATCCATTCGTTGTATTAAGATGCGCTACACGGTTCCATAGCTTCCATATCACTACCATCACTACACACAAACACCTCCATTCAAACCCGAGAAGTTGAACCGGGTTGCGTCTAAAAATAACTTTCGCTTCGCTGCTGAGCTTCGCGTCCTATTGTCTACATGGAATTTTCCACTTGCAAACAGCAACCTGCTGGATGCGGGCTTTTCACTGCACAATGGGTCTAGAGTCGTATTTACGAAGACAAAAATGTTTCTGCCAAGCTCTGTCATTTCATTAATCTGCTGATTAATTATTCTCTATACAATATCAGAATGTTTTACAAAGTAATAGCAAATTTACAAAATAAAACATTCGATTGATTTGATTGATTTGTCTTTATTAAAGAGACTTTTAGCCCTTGGATAAAACATTCGAATCATTAGAACTTTTCGAAAAGTTTTCAATAAATTGCAACTTTTTTGCCTTTGGTCATATTTTAGTCGAGTCCAACGATACATGAAGACCAATACATTAGTCACAAACTTTCAAAATTTAATTTAATTCGGTTCGCTTAGTCCTAAGGTACAGTTATTTGATAAACGGAAGTCAAAAACTAGATATAGATAGAAGGGCTCTAATTTCGTGTAAAGTTGAATAATCAATCAAGCCCAAATTTGGACCAATTAAATCAAACTCGTTGAGGAACAAGTAATCAAAATTTGAATAGTTTTGGTGGACTTTATAAAAGGATACAACTTGTTTTAGGCAATTTTTAAAACTTAGCATGCCTTTGTATATACCACTAGGCGGTGCTAGAGGTCAAGCAAACTTTAAATTTAATATATCTCAGAATTCTGGTCACTTACAAAGTTGTTTGGTAGGTCAAAGGCTTACAGGTAATGGTCCACTTGTTTCGAAATTTTGCCACAAGGAAGCGCAAGTTACACATTTGCAAAATTATGGAAATGATTGTTTTTTCGTAAAGCAATCAAAAGGCTGTAATTTAGTTTTCTTTAATTATATTTAAGTCAAGTCAAAGGTTTTTCAAAGAGCTATATATTAGTCATAAATGTGCAAAATTTAATTTCATTCGGTTCACTTAATCCAGAGATATAGCAGTTTAACGAAGAACACTCAAATATGAAACATTTTACTAGAGTCGCTCCAACTTCATGTAAAACTATTCAATCGAGCTCAAATTTGTACCACTCATAGCTAATTAGTTGTGCAACTAGCAGATTATATTTGAGAATATTCCCTACGCATTATAGAAAGTTACAGGTTGCTGAATATATTCGAGATAATAAGTAAAAGATACATGCTTCTACTAATTTGCAACTAGCGCCGTCTACTGGCAGAATCCTGAACCAATCAGCTAATCAACTGAAACGCCTTAATATACCAAACAACATTGCCGAAGGAACCAACTGTCTAAGTAATCAGAGCTCTGAGATATATGGAATATAATAATTAATTTATCATCAGCGCTACCTAGTGGTGGAATTTTGAATCAAACGGCCCATCACCAGTAAAACCTTGGCTGGCCTAACAACTTTGCCAAGTATAGCGAATATTTAAGTAATCATGGTGCTAAGATGTACGGTATGGAAATTTCGCCAGTGCTACGTCTTGCTGTCTGTGATATCTGTCATACCAGAGACAAACAGACGTAACACTGATGAAATGTTTATACCAAATATCTCATCATCCTGATTACTTAGAGAGTTGGTGTCTTCGGCAATATTATTTGGCTGGTCAAGAACTAACAAATGATGGGCCGTTAGATTCAAAATTCCACCACTAGGCGGCGCTAGTGAGCAAACAAATATTATATTCCATATATCTCAGGGTATTGGAATATGTAGTACAAACTATAAGTTCTCGGCATGTCTTCCTGAGGGTTGTAGTGTATTTTCAGCTGAAGCCTATGCACTGAAAGAAGCAGTAGCAATGGTAACAACTAATGAGCCGACGATCATCTTAACCGATTCAGCAAGTTGTCTGGACGCCATTCAAAAAGGGAAATCAACAAATCCATGGATCCAGGCTATCGAAAGTGAATCTTTCGAGAAAAACATTGTGTTTAGTTGGGTTCCTGGACATGCAGGAATTCATGGAAATGAGGAAGCAGATAAGTTAGCTAATGAAGGACGGAGCAAACCCCCAATCAGAATAGCACTCCCAGCTCAAGATGCTATACGGTACACTAAAAATCTCATCTGGTGTGCCTGGGAACACGACTGGAGACAGGCATGGACACAGCTTCGTCAAATCAAACCAAGTGTGACAAAGTTTCTCGACAGATACAGTGCATCTGAACAGCGAATTTTAACAAGGTTACGAATCGGTCATACTCGCATCACGCACTCGTACTTGATGGATAACACATGTCAGCCGGTATGCAGATTTTGCGGAACGGATCTTAACGTTCAGCATATCCTTGTCGACTGTTTTGGATTTACTTCAGCTAGGAGAAATTGTGGAATTAGTGGAACTCTTTCGGAAATTCTTGGAAACGATGACAACGAAGAAAAATCAGTGATTAAATTTATAAAAGAAATCGAAATGTATAAAAGTATTTAGTTTTAAGTTTTGCCCGACACGAATGCCCACTTTTGGGTAAAATGTCGTAAATAAATTATAATAATAATAATATATCTCAGGACTCAGATCACATAGAAAGTTGATGTCTTCAGCGATGTTGTTAGGTTGGTTACGGCCGCTCAGTTGATTAGCTGATTGGTTCAAGGTTCTGTCAGTAGGCGGCGCTAGTTACGAATTAATTGAAGCATGCCACTTTAATTTATTATTTCAAATATATTCAGCAAGCTGTAACTTTTTCAATAATGCAGCAAATATTCTCAAATTTTTCCTGCCAGTTGCACAACTAGTAAGCTATAAACGGTACAAATTTGGGCTCGATTGGATAATTTTACATAAAATTGGAGCAACTCTAATAAAGTAGTTCTTATTTGAGTGATCTTCGTTCAATGAATTAACTACATCGGCTGTTTTCCTACTCTCCGCATCGACCAATGTGGCGCTAGCTTCTATGCGCGAAAAATCGCTAAAAGTAAATCGCAAAAATATTGTATGGCGAATACCATCTAAAGGCAAATTATTCTAAGTAGAACACATTATTCGAAAAAATATTTGGTAGTGGTTGAGCACAATGGTGACCACTATTAAGCCTACTAAATATTTTTTCGGGAAAAGCTTTGTATTTGAAGTAATTCAAGTTTAGATGCATTTCGCCATACAAAATTAAATCGATTTACTCCTGCTGATCAACTGTGGCTGCGCGCAAAGCGGGTAGTCCATTGCCATATCTCTGGATCAAGTGAACCGAATGAAATGCGACATTGCACAATTATGACTAATACATAGCTCTTTGAAAAACCTTTGAATTGACTTAGACACGTTCAAAGAAAACAAACTTACAGCTTGTTGATTACTTGACGAAAAAAGATCAATCATTTGAATGATTTTGGAAATGTGTAACTAGCGCCACCTAGTAGACCATTAACTGTAAGCCCTTGACTCACTTAACAACTGTAACCGGTGGTTCCATAGTTTCTTGCTGGCTCCACCATCAATCCTTATTCTCCTCCCGAACCCCAATATACCCTTTTGAAAAGTACCACTAGGAACTAATCGAACTCACTATAGTCGATACGTCGCGAGTGAGTGAGCGTTCCGCTTTCCAATCATGCCAGGTCAGAGTGTGTCAAAACCTGAGTAGTGTGAACAAGGCCTAAAAATATTTACTAGACCGATTCTTGTACCAACCCACAGATGGTGCACCGGTAGATCATGGTTGCCAAAATACAGCATAAAAGCATAGTGGTCAAATACAACCTTAAATATGAAAACGGATTTCTTATAAAAGGCTGTATTTGACCAAAATCTTTCTCTTTGTCCACGATTGATCCTCGAACAGTGCAGTGCGCGTGCCTAGATCTTTTCTTGAGGTCAGAACAATAGAATCTCGTGAAGTGAAAGTTGTATTAATTCTTGGTTTTCTTTTCTTAAAATAGGATTAAAAAGTACAAGCACAAGTGTTAGTAAAAGTAAAAACTACTGTGTAAATGTCAAAACTACTGTGTTAAATGTAAAAATCAAAAATGGTTAGTGTGAGCAAAATGGAAAATTATAACCTAAAACTAATTGATTAAAAACTTATAGCTACGAAGAGTTAGACGAAGGACAACAAAAGAACGAAACACAAGAACAGTTTAAAACAAGAAAAAGGTAAATTTTCAGTGTACAACTGTGCCAACAAGTGTAAAGGCTAGGAATGACGTCACGGGTGATTAATGTGGTGGTCAGGTCCAGCGAAAAGGGCCTTTTTCTTTTCTATGTCTTTCTCCAAGACAGAGCTCCAGATCTTCCGGACGGACCGGCTCCGTCAAGGACGAGCGTCGTTGGCCACCTGTACTTGGCGGCATCATTCTCCAACCGCCATTTTGAAAACCCGGTCAACGTCAGAAACCTATTGTTTGATATGGAACACTCTGCGGAGAGCTCAGGCTACAGTGCTTTGGGAAACGGCCGAATTCTCCGCCGTCCAACCGCCCGAATTTCTCCGTTCCTAGGTTTGGAACTCAGATGGTCGAAGCTTTATCGGAAACCATCCGTCTACCATCAACTCCGCCGGCCCAGGGCCGGATCACATCTAAAGGCGAACATAACCTCGAACCCCACCGGCAGAAGGCCGGTAAGCCAGCTATGTAACCCACACTCCGGATCCGCTGCAGCGCACAAGTAAGAACCCCACCCCATGTGACGTCATAGAATACTATGTTAATAAAATTGTAAATACGTATTAGCCTCAGCGTTAGCTTATTTAAGAAAGCAGCCCTGGGTTATATAAGTTTCACTTCTTACCATATTCGTTTTGGTCCAGCTTGGGACATTCATTCCTCGCTGTTCGTTAGATCTTTTGTGTCGGGTGTTACCCCCCCCCCCCCCTTTACTTTAGCTTTCATGCAGTATTAGTTATCTGTGCTTCTACAACAGCAACTTCTTTGGGCATGGTTTTCACCACCCGTTCCTGCTCGAATTGATACGGCTCCACGGTTTGTGTATGAGGAAAGTAAGTTTTGAACGACCCTGAAATCCCACCCGATGAGCAAGCACGTTACACAACGTTGTCGAAGACACCAACTTTCTAAGTAGTGAGAGTCCTGAGATATATGAAATTTAAAATTTGCCGATTATTATTGGTGAAATTTCTAATTAAACGATCCATCACCATCCATCATGGCATCGCAAATAAAATTATTAGAAAGCAGATTTTTGAATCAGTTTAACCAGACGAACCACCCTAACATAACAATAATAGGGAATAGGGTCAACAATTGAAAATAAACTTTCTAAAACACAATATGTGTCTAAAAACTTAAAGCTGAAGCTTAAACAGTTTTGTCTTCGCAAATACGGCTCTGGACCCATTGTGCAGTGTGGCGGCTGTATCACTTCCATCACCAAGCCACGTTTGTGTTGATCATGATGGCTTTCAGCCTCTTCTCTATTCATGTGCAGTTATAGCCGTGCTGGTTAGAGCGCAGGATACCGTGTATCACCATGATAGTGTCTCGGTTCGATTCCCGCCGCCGCCCTTATTTCTTTTTAAACATGTATTGGTATTTGATGCCGCCGCTGCTGCCATGATCAGTCTAAAAATAGAACAAATAATGAGAAACCAGTGCGACAGAGCACACGCACACATGCGAAATTTTCCTTTTCCAGATTCTAGGAAGCCAATACAATTTTTGGTATACTGCCACCTACCAATTTTTGTATTTGCAAGGCCCTAATACAATATTTGTATATGTTTCATACCCAATTGTATTAGAATCTGCCAATCTCAGGTTGCGTGTAGTGCTCAAATTCAAAATTGGTTGATGTTAGAACACGATTCGGCATTTATGCTTCATAGTTGAGGCAATTTTCTTTTTCGAACTTTGGACGCGATTTTCTCGATTGTCTGTTTTTGCACATGTGACATTTATGCGTCCCCCGGAAGTGCAGTTGTCACAATTTTTCAAAACTGCGTCCAGAAACCATCAAGAAGTTGACCAAAACTGAAAACAGTGCTGTAATGGTTCATTACGCAACGCAAACCAGTGCTGTAATGAATCATTACAGCACTGTTAATTAGGTGTGGGAAAGTAGGCCTTTTCCTGTCAGATTTGCGTGAGGTAAAACAGCCTATTACGATGAGAAATTGCAAAAAATATATTTTATAATGCAGAATTAGGAAAAATGAGCCTCATTTTTTAATATTCAATTGCAATTCCAATTCTCCCCCAAACCACGTCGGATTGAAGATTTCTGCATTCTAATTTCACTAAAAGCTCGAAACATTCTGCACAAATCCAAAGCCCAAAATCATAGCCCGCCCTTCATCCGCAAATCGGGGCACGTTCTCTACGTTTAGAGGCCTATACGAAAAAGAGCATCCAAACACGGAGCACAAAGATACCTTCATGTGCGGGCTGGGCGCACGTGAAGAGAATAAAAGACCACCCTGGCAGCCATATTCGGGCGGCCGTGTATGCAACTGTTACTACCGGGGCTCTTCGTGCCCTGCTAAACCATAAACCTTGGCCCTCGTACAAACACTCTTGTGAGGGTCTATGTATGTGGAAGAAGCCCTCGGTCACTACGCCGCCGCTGTTCAAAGAGCTGCACAGCCTTCGATAATGGCGTCGGTAATCACCAGACTGGAGTGGTGGCGGAGTGCCAGCAGGAGCCCCAAGCAAACGAGGATACTTCGCTTGCTCGCTCGTTCAGTCGGTCGTCGTCGTCGTCGTCATCGCAAAAAGATCCTGCAGGAGAGTGTACCGGGCAAAGAGCCTTTGGCAATGGTTCCAACGACCCTTATTGTACTTGCTTGCTTATACGAGGCATCGGGCTTGTGTTGTTCATATACGTGCACCTTTCGGTGTTTTGCAGTTTGGTTTTTTCGGCACCGAACACAAAATCTGCCTATCTCCTATCCTGCTCGAAGTACAATGCAATAAGTCATTGTACTTATGGCTTAAGTGTTTTCCGGCGCTCATAAAAGGATAGCATGTATGTAGTCGTTTTATGCTTTCGCCACACAGTTTTGGGATCTTTGCCGTTGCTGTCGGTCGTTTCGTTGGGTGGGCCGCAGGAATGAGGAAGATGGTAAGCTTTGGGTTGTCGAAGCTACAAATATGAAACCCACATCCAACGATGATACCTTCCAGAGCAGCAGAACAACGAACAGGCTGGAATCGTTAGCTGGCTAAGATTGTTGTTGTTGCTGCTATAGGAGGTGGTGCTCTTTCCAGCTATTGGGCTATTGTTTTTGTACATCAACAGGACGAAAAACTTGCAGCAGCCTGCATCCCAAGAAGAGCTTGCGAGGGAGGTGAGAACGTGCTTTAGCTTTTGGAAGAATTCTATTTTCTTGTTCGATGCTGTTCAGGTCCTTTGTTTTAGGGATCAGACTGAGGAACATTATTCGAATTGTTGAACATTATGCTACGGGATGGATTATCAGTATTGGATAAGTTTTTTTTTTTTTTTTGCTTCAGTTGGAACATTGTAAGCCATTGGTATGCAATCGATTTTGCATTGTGTGTGATCGTAATGAGAATAGGGCATTGTTTCTTTTCCTTCGATACTGCTAAAAGTAATCAGAGTTGGTTTGAATACCAAAGACTGTATTCAGCAAAACATTAGGCACTAAAACTGTTTTAATGTAATGACCTGGGTATTCAGAATGAACATGGCTGATAACAAGGGCGTAGCCAGCTTTTCGGTCAGGGGGGGGGGGGGGCAAGCACCCTTACCAAATTTGTGCCTACTTGCTTCTACATCTATACGCAATACGATGAAATTGAATATAATAACATTATATTCTAAAAGCATTATTTAACCCTTCAGCAGTCACGCTGTTGTATTTTGTACAATACGTTAAAAAACTCGCCTGATCTACATGATTCAAGGTGGTGCTGGTAGCGGTGAGCAATTTTTGGAAGATTAAGGATTTTTAGGACTATAATTTCCTGGAGCAGTCCCTGGAAGACTTCCTGTATAAATCCCTGGAGCGATTCATACAGGAACGCCTGGAGGAAGCCCTGTCTATAGAATCCCTGGAGGAATTCCCGGAGGAATTCCTGGAGAAATTTCCGAAGGAATCCCTGGCAGAATTTTTGAAAGTATACCTGGCGGAATCCCTGTATAAATTAGAGAAATATCTGAAGAGGTCTCATAAGGAAATCCTAGATAAATTTCTGGGGAAATTCCTGGAGTAATTCTGGGAGGAATCCCTAGAAAAAAATCAGAACAAATTTCTTGAGGAATTTCTAAAGGAAATCTTAGAGAAATTTCGAAAATCCTTGGGGGAGTTCGTGGAGAAATCTCTGAAGGAATTTCAGGAGGAATCCCTGAAGCAATTCCTGGAAAAATCTGAAGAGAGAATCCTGGAGAAATGCCTGGACAAACTTTTAAACAAATTCCTGACGTAATTGCTGGAAGAATTGTTGGATGAGACCTAGTGATGAGACCCAACTGGAAATCCCAAATAATTTCCTGGAGAAACTTCTTGGATGAATTCTTGGAGCAATCCCTGGAAAAAAAATACTGGAGAAATCTCCGGAGGAATTCTGGGAGGAATTGCTGGAGAAATTTCCGAAAAAAAAAATTACTGGATGAATTTCTAGAAGAATCTCCAGAGAAATTCATGGAAATTTATATTTCTATATCTGAAAAAATCCCTCAAGAAATTCCTGAAGCGGAATTTCTGAAGAATCTATAGAATCTTTGGAGGAACTTCTGGAGGATTTCCTGGAGGAATCTTCGAAGGATTTCCTGGAGGAATCCATGGGAAAATCCCTGTAGAAAATCGTGCAGAAATCTCGGAGGAATTCCTGAAGCAAATTCTGATGGAATCTTAGGAGAAATTCCTGGAGAAATGCCAATGGAATTGCAAACAAAATTTATGAAGGATGTCCTGGGGTAATTTCTGGAGGAATTCCTGGAGGAGCTCCTGGAGAAAGTCCAGTATAAAATCCTGGAGGAATGCCTGGAGGAATTCCTAGAGGTATTTCTGTGGAAACTGCTGGAGGATTCTATGATGAAATTCCTGGGAGAATCTCTAGAGGGATTCTTGAAAGAATTACTGTATAAGTTTCTAGAGGAATATTCAGAGCAATTCTGGCAGATTTATATTATTTTTCTATTTCTGAAAAAAATCCCATGTGAATTTCTGGCGGAATTTCTGGAGGAATTCCTGGAGATCCTCTGGGGGAATCCTTGAAGGAATTTGTGAAGAAATCTCTGGAGGATTCTGTAGAGAAATTCCTGGAGGAATACCTGGAGGAATCCCTGAAAAATTACTAAAGGTATTTCTGGAGAATTTCCAGCAAGAATTTCTGAAGAAACCCCAAGATGATTTGCTGGAAGAATCCTTAGAGCAACTTCTGGAGGTTTCCTGGAGGAATCCTTGGGGAAATTCTTGGAGAAATTCGAGGAGAAATCCCTGAATTCCTGAAGCAATTCGTGAGGGAATATGAGGAGAATTTCCTGGAAAAGTGCCTGGAGGAATCCCTAAAAAATTCTTGGAGAATTTCCTGGAAGAACTTCTGAAAAAAATCTCAGAAGATTTTCTGGAAAAATTCCTGGAAAATTGCTGACGTAATTTCTGAAGGATGTGCAGGGTCAATTCCTGGATCAATTCCTTGAGTAATGATGAATTAATGAAGAAATTCTTGGGGTAATTTCCTGGAGAAGTTCCTGGAGATAGTCCTGGGTTAAAACCTGGAGGATGGAGGGATGTCTGGAGGAATTTTTGGAGGTTTTCCTTTGAGAATTGCTGCAGGAATCCTTGAATAATTTCTGAAGGAATCTTTGGAGAAATTCTTGCAATAATTACTGGATGAATTTTTGGGGAATCTCTAGAGTAACTCTGGGAGAAATTTCTGAAAAAAATCCCATGAGAAATCTCTGGAGGAATTTCTAGGCAAATTTGGGGAAATTCGTGGAGAAATCCCTGGAAAACTCCCTGAAGATGTTCCTGGAAGAATTTTTAGCGAAATTGCTAGAGGAATCCATGCCTGGAGGTAAATCTACAAGAATTCTTGGAGGAATTTCTGAAAAAAATTTAGAAGGTATATCTAGAGAAAATCCTGGTAGAATTATTGAAGGAATCCCTGAAGGATTTCCTAGAGAAATTCCTGCATGAATTACTGACATAACTTATGATGGAATTCCTTGATTATTCCCTGGTGGAATTCCTGGAGGAATCCCTGAAGAAATTCTGAAGAGGAGATCCGGGAGCAATTCATGGAAGAAATCCTGGAAGAATGCCTGCGTGGATTTCTGAAGGAATCCCAGGAAGAAATCCTGAAACAATCACAGGAGAAACTCCTGGAACAACTCCAGGGGAATTCCTGGAGGAGTTTCTGGAGGAATCCCTGAAGCAACTCCTGGAGAAATATCTGGTTGAATTGCTGGAGGAATCGCTGATAAAAATTTCTGGAGAAATCTCTGCAAGAATCCAAGGATGAATCTCTGGAAGAATGCCCGGAAAATTTCCTGGAAGAATGCCTAGGAGACTTCCTAGTGGAATTCTTGGAGGATTCCCTGAAGTAATTCCTTCAGAAATCTTTGGATGAATTCCTGTAGGAGTCTCTGAAAAAAAAATCCTTAGAAGAATCCCTTGAAGATTTCCTGGATAATTTTCTGTAGGAATTCTTGGTGGAGTTCTTGGAAGAATCCCGGTAGCAATTATTAGAGGAATCTCTGAAGGAATGCTTGGAGGAAGTCCTGAAGGAATGCATTGAGGAAAACCTGGAGAATTTCTTGGAGGAATCTCTGAAAAAAAAAACTTGCATGAATTCTTGGAGGGATCCATGGAGGATATCCTAGAGGCATGCCTGTAGAAATTCCTGGAGAAATCTCCAGAAGAACTCCTGAAGAAATCTCTAGAGGAATTTCTGGCGGAGTTTTTGGAGGAATCTCAAGATGAAATTCCTAGAGGAATTCCTGAGAAAATTCGTGGATGGATCTCTTAAAAACTTCGTAGATGAATACTAGGAAAAATTCCTGAAGAAATCGCAGATGGAATTCTTGGAAAAATTCTGGAGGAATTCTCAGAAGAGTACCTGATGAAACTCCAGAAAGAATCCCGGAAGCAATTTCAAGAGAAATTTCTAAAGAAATTCCTAAACAGTTCCTGAAGGAAGTACTGAATTATTTCCTGGAGGAGTTTCTTAAAGAGTACAAGGATGAATTTCTGAAGGAATCTTAAGAAGAGTTCCTGGGAGAATTTTTGTAGAAATTTTAAAAATAGGTTGTTCCAGAAAGAATCACAGAAGGTATTCCCGTGTTAAGCCCTGCAGAAAATCTTAAAGGAATCCATGGAGGAATTCCTGGAGGATATCCTAAAGAAACGCCTGTAGGATTAACGGAGAAATTTCTGGAAATACTCCTGGAGGAATCTCTGAAAGAATTCCTGGAGGAGTTTCTGGAGGAATCTCTAGAGGCATTTCTGAAGGAATCCCTGGATGATTATTTAGAGGAATCCCTGCAGCAATTCCCAGAGGAATCCCTGGAATAATTCCTGGAGGAATCTCTGAAGAAATTCGTGGAGGAATCCCTTGAGAAGTTCCTGTAGGAATCCCAGGAAGAACGCCTGAAGAAATTGCAGATGGAATCCTTGAAGGAATCCTGAAGGAATTCTAAGAAGCATTATTGGAGGCACTCCTTGAGGAATTCCGTTAGCAGTTCCTGAAGGAATCACTGCAGAAGCTCCTGAATAAATCCAAGGAGGAACCCCGGAAGCAATTCCTAGAGGCATTCCTAAAGGAATCTCTAAGCAGTCCATGGAGGAAATACTGGATAATTTCCTGAAAGAATTTCAAGAGGAACTCCTTAAAAAGTGTTCCTAGAGGAATCGTTCGAGGATTTTTTTAAATAATCCCTTGAGTTGTTCCTGAAAGAAACACAGAAGAAATTCCCGGGGTAATCCCTGGAGAAATTCTTGAAGGGAAACATGGAGAAATTCCTGAAATTACCCATGAGGAATCCAGGAAGCAATCCCATGAGGAATTCCTTAGGAAATCCCAGGAAAACTTTCTTAACAAATTACTGGAAAAAAATATGAAAGAATGCATGTCTACAATAATTTTTGGTCGAATTATTGTTGGACTCTTTGGATGGACTACAAAAAAAAATGTTTTGTACAATGTTTTGAGGAACTCCTGGATTTTTTTTAGCAAATCTCTGATAAAATTTCCTGTAAGGGCTTCTGGAAGATATTCCTGCTGAAATATTTTGAATTATTACAGATTGAATTATATCTCTAGTGGAGTTCTTGAAGGAATATATGAAGAAATTCTTGAAGAAATCTCTAAAGGAATACTTGCCTCCTCTCCTCTTCTTGGCGTTACGTCCTCACTGGGACAAAGCCTGCTTCTCAGCTTAGTGTTCTATGAGCACTTCCACAGTTATTAACTGAGAGCTTCCTCTGCCAATGACCATTTTGCATGTGTATATCGTGTGGCAGGCACGAAGATACTCTATGCCCAAGGAAGTCAAGGAAATTTCCTTAACGAAAAGATTCTGGACCGACCGGGAATCGAACCCGTCACCCTCAGCATGGTCATGCTGAATACCCGTGCGTTTACCGCCTCGGCTATATGGGCCCTACAAGAATACTTGCAGAAATACCTAAAAGAATTTCTGTTGACATTCCTTTAAGAAACACTGAAGAAATTCCTGGAGGAAATCTCGAAAAAACACTGGAACAATCACTCGGGGAATCTCTATAGATATCCCAGGATAAATTCCCGGAGGAATGTCTGGTATAACCCATAGAGGAACTCTTGAAAAATTCTCTGGGGCAATCTATGATGGAATCACTGACGGAAGCTATGTAAAAAATCCTGGAAGAATTCATCGATGCATCCTTGCAGAAGTATCTATAAAAAAAATCTGTAGGAATCGTGGGAGGAATACTTGATGCATTTCTTGGAACAAAACCTGAAACAATCACTATCGGAACCCTGCAAGATGCCCATGGAAGAATTCACGAAGGAAAAACTCCTAGAGAAGTCTCTGAAATTTCTGAAAGAATCCCTGAGGAAGTTTCTGAATAAATGCCTAAAGAAATTTTTGAAGGTGTCCTTAAAAGTATTCGTAAAGAAATCCCAGGTGTTTTGCTCTTAGCATGACGTTTTTTTTGAATTAAATACTAGTGAAATTTCGAGTTGCAGTATCACATAACTGTACTCTATAGCAGCATATGGTTCTACAAAGTCCTTCCTTTTCCCTACCGGAACCGGATCCGGCATATCTGGAAAATTCTGCATGCTGTTTGCATTCCATGAATAAACATCACCAAATTTAGCCATTCAACCAAGCTTGTTATTTGGTAAAAAAAAATCTAAGATAAGATTGAAGTGGTTCTCTTGGAGAAATATTTGGCGAAATTTCCTGTGGTTCTCAAGTAAAAAAGGTTTTATGATTGTGGATGAATACCTAAATTATTAAAATATTAATTGTTTTGAGAATTGTTTTCCGGAACTCTGAATTATTGATAATCTTTGAATTGGCTCAATATTAAAAAAAAATAATCTTGCGGCCAGGGGAGGGCCACGCCCCCCCCTGCACCCCTCTGGCTACGCCTATGGCTGATAATGACGGATTCAATTCCCGGTTGGCGCAGGAACTTTTTGTACAGGAAATTTCCTTGACTTCTTTGGGCAAAGAATATTTCCGTGCCTGCCAGACTATATAATGCAAAATAATGCAAGCTTTCAGTTAATAACTATGGAAGTGCACATCGCTTATGACAAGCATCCGTAGTAGTAGGTCATGGTTGCTTCCGACAGTATCTACACCGTTTCGGGCATGCGGATTCTCCCGAATGCCCAGTGTGCAATGGTTTAGAGGAAACGGCGGAACACATTTTGTTCGTGTGCCCGCGTTTTCGCACAATGCGTGACCGCATGCTTGCCACATGCCGGGAGGACACAACTCCGAAAAACTTGGTCCAGAGGATGTGTAGTAGGCCGTCCCTTATTTTGCAAAATTTAGAAATGTTATAAGTTCGTTAGTGGAAAATGGTCGTTTTAGCTAAAAAATGATCGTGTCAAAATTTGAAGTCCGTATCTCAAGGCTAAGTGGTCCCTCAAGAGGCCTAAAGTTGTCAAAAATTGTATGGGACCAAAAAAACATGAATTTTTTTTCGACAAAAAAAATACGCTATTCTACTAAAACCGGTGATTTTAGGACCCGAAAGGGCCAAAAATGTGCTTAGATTTGCGATATCTCTACTCGTTTTTGAGTTATTGAACAAAATAAGGTAAGTTTCCTTCGGAATCTAAAAAAATGGTCAAAAATGCTGATTTTTCAGTTGTTTTTTTGTCAATATCTTGGAAACGAGTAGAGATATCGCAAATCTAAGCACATTTTTGGCCTATTAGGGTCCCAAAAATACCGGTTTCAGTGGAATAGCGTATTTTTTTTGTCGAAAAAAAATTCATGTTTTTTTGGTCCCATACAATTTTTGACAACTTTAGGCCCCTTGAGGGACCACTTAGCCTTGAGATACGGACTTCAAATTTTGACACGATCATTTTTTAGCTAAAACGATCATTTTCCACTAACGAACTTATAACATTTCTAAATTTTGCAAAATAAGGGACGGCCTAATGTGTAGGGATGAGTTTGGCTGGAACGTCGTTTCAACGGCTATCACCCATATCGTCTGGGAGCTTCAGAGGAGGTGGTGCGTGGACTCGGAGAATGGCTAGTCCACATGCAGTACAAGAGGTAGTCTAGGGGTCCGGAGTCTGCTTCGTAGGTCATAGCGGTGCCCTGCGGTCGAGACCGACCCTTACAGCGATTAAGTGGCCGCGGAGAGGAAGTCCCGGTAGCGGTGCTGTCGTGGCGTCGGTCTACTGGGTTGGATCCGAGCCCGCGGTTGGAAAGGAGTTCCCGGCAAGGGTCGGGGTAGGTGAGACCCTACTGTCTGCAACCTTCGGGTGCATCTGATAGGGTCTGAAGGGTAGTGGTACCCTTCTTTTGCGGGCAGGTCAGATCGGGTTGCACGTGGGCATCAGTTATTGATGTCTGCTAAGCAGTTGGGCGCGGGCGGGGTTGGGCCTGCCCGCCTTCCGAGGACAAAGGAAGTGGCGAGGACCACTCGGGAAACTGGCTAAGCGCCAGCATGTACCGTGATGGACTCTCCAGAGCGAATCATCGATGTTCGTTGCTGCAGGCTACGCAGCTAACCTTGAGGGTGCGATGTGCACTAGCCCCTCTCTGAAGCAATACCTTCTTGGTGGTTCCAGAGAGACGTAGGGTTTGGCGACCATAGGAATGTGTTCAGTGGGTATGAGGAGAGAGTAGTCCTGGCTTTTACTATTGTTGTAGAAGACGGCCTCAGCCCCACACTACCCTATCCTTGATATTAGGTTGTCTGTTTGCAGATTATCCCCCTATGGTTTAGAAGGAAAAAAAAAGGCATTCGTAGTAGCGTCAGGTAAGGAGCAAATAGACGGCGCTCGTATAACCGAGAGATTGTCAATCCCGATTCGGGATTCGCAAAGTTGAAAAGTCGGACCCGGCCAGGCATCCCGGAAAGCTGGGAATGGTGAGCCTAAAAAGGTAGTTGCGACCTTGCGTAGGTCCCCAGGCGCCACAAGTTGAGCGAGTCGTGGGAAGAACGCCCTCTGTGCCTATAACACTAGTGAACAAGCCAGCAGAAGAAGAAATGGAAGCAGGACCTCAACCCATATCTTTCCTTGATACATTTTTGGTGACGTAAAATAACTAATGAATTATATCTTCGTTGTTTATGACCCGATTTTCAAAATGTTTGAATCAATATGACCGGTAACGATTCTAGTTTCTTTATCTGGAGCATAAAATGCTGATGATTAGGGGTAATACACATATTATGTCACGCAAAAATCGTCCTTTTTCAACCCAACCAATATCATATTTTTTTGTACGGGGCCTCATTATTTTTTGTAAGGGTCGTCACGTTCTAGAAGAACGGACAGTTTTGCGTATTAATTGGAAATGGTGTTACCTTTTCTTCGTTTTCTTCTTCTTTAGCATTAACTCCCAACTGGAACAAACCTGCTACTCTTAGTGTTCAACGAGCACTTCCACAGTTGTTGGTTGAGAGCTTTGTCTGCCAATGGCCATTATGCATGTGTATATCAGACACGAAGATACTCTATACCCAATGATGTCAAGGAAATTTCCATTGCGATAAGTTCTTGGCCGGTTGGGATTCGAACCCATCTTGCTAAGTATCCATGACCACCACCTTGGTTATTTTGTGCTCTTGAAATATTGAGTTATGGTCAAGATTATGGTTAATTGCAAACAGAAATTTCTAAGTTATATTAAAGACAAGGTTTCTAGAGTACAAAAACCCAAAAGCTCCATGAAACGAAATGCTTATGCTTTGCATTCACCCTATTGAAACTCAAAGTTCAGCAAATTGGCCGAAAATGAATAGAAACCCCACATTCATGTGAATCGAACCGCAAATGTTAATCGTCAGTACATGTGCAAAGGAATCCATTTTCCCCCGAAAAGAGGGATCGATATGGCTCAATTGCTGCATCCGAATGTTTTCTAAATCGTCCTTGCCGGAAGAAAGCATGCTTCTTAAAAGGTCGATTGATTTCCGACCGCCTCCGCTCCGGCAAGTATAGAGAGTTTCAGGATTTCAATTAATTCAGCTCCATGATAGCTTGCGTACTTTTTTTTGCTTCTTACAAATTACTCTGAACGATTGGACAATTTAGTTGCCAGAATGGAAGAAGAAAATCTGTTTTTCGTCTCGGGACGAATACTGGCGGAAGCGTTCCAATGGATAGGAAACCGAATCCGTCGAAGAATTATCGAACCAACTGAACCGTACCAAATGGTGTTCTTCCGTTGGGGGTTTTTGAATAGGAAAAACGAACTTGGATTCATTCACCTATCAGATATGAGTTTCTGGAAGTGTTATGTAGTTATATATTGGGGGCGACAGAACCGATGAATAGACTCCAAATAGCTGTTCTGTTCTAGAACAAGATTCATCCACGTTTTCCGTAAAAACAGCGACTTGGACTCATTTTGACCCATTCTTCGGTGACAGCTTACAAGAACCTTCCCTTCTGGGATGGACAAACGAACGCCGGGATTTGCCAGCATCACTAATTTATGGCTGATCAATTCGCAACCGGATGGGATGGGTAGCATGTTCTGCACTCGGTTCTCCCTCACTCGGCTCAATGGGTCCCGCATAGAAGCGACGACGAATGTGAGTTGCCCAGCGCTGGCTCAGCCAGACACGAACACTGTACTATAAGCTTCAGGGCGGACGGAAGAAAATATATCTTATTTTAATCAGCTTCATGCTAGCGGCAACGGTCCGCAGTACATTTCTTTCCGGGCGAATTACATTGACTGCAGTGACAAACAGGGCGGCAATGGAATCAAAAGATTCTTGTGAAGTAATAAACGGACGATGGCGAAATTAGAGTTATGGGAACATTTTTATTGGGAATGACTGATGAATAAATCGCAACGGAAATGTAAAGCCGAGTTAAAAATAAAAAAGTGTATTTTCCCAACTAAAATCGCATATCAAGATTATATCAAAATTATAACAACTGCATCAAGAAATAAATCAAGTTGATCTACTGATTCTTCTGGAATACCCCTCAAAGACTTTGCCCATACAAAATTTTCCAAATGTGTATGCACCGTAGACTTAGACCAGATCCCTCCGGGAACTTCTTCCAGCATTATTTCAGGAGCTACTTTAGGGATTGCTTGGAACTATTATCAGGATTCTTTCGTAAACTTCTTCCGAGATTCCACCGCGACTCCATCAGGGATTCCTCCGGAAACTTCTTGTGGGCTTCTGTCAGAAATTGTTTCTGGATATTTTCAGGAACTTCTTCCGGGATTCCTTTGGGAACTCTTATCTTAGAACTTCTTCCAGGAATTCTTTCAGAAACTGCTTGCTTCGGGATTTCTTCAAGAACTTTTTTCATGATTTATCTAGGGACTCTTTTCTGATTTTTATCAAGAGTTCTGACTGGAATTCCTGCAGACCCTTCTAAAATTCCTCTGGAAACTCATTCTCGAATTTTTTAAAAATATGTTTCTAATGAAAATCCTCCTGGAGTATTTTGAGGAATTCTTCCAACATTTTTTGTTTATGGAATTCCTCATTAGGTGTCTGCAGGATGTCCTTAAGGAAAAATTAACTAATTCCTTCTGGTTTTCCTCCAATACAGTTCCTCCCAGTGAATCAAAATTCAACCATCGCGCAACAATAATGACAATGTCGCAACCTGTATTTGTTGCGACAAACAAACCCATGCGACATAAGTTTGTCCCAACTTGAAAATAATGGGATTAACATCGTACACCACGAGTTTAGAGATTTTTAAGCCTTGCATTGCGATTTTCGAACGGTAACTTCGAGTCGGTAAACACTGCAACTCTGGTGAAGCTCTATCATCAAACAGTTTCGACTTTGGGTTAGCAATGATTGATTATTCAGGAGTTGAAATATACGCAACAAATTCAGCTTCCGTTTTGTCTGCAACAAAAAATTTCGAGATCATGTCATTATCTGTTACCAGTAGGGATAAAGAGTAATCGTCTCACCTTCTTTGTTGCTTGTTTTGTGCCTCTTTTGTCTGACAATTCTCTTCACTGGTTCCTCCCGATACTCCAATTTTCGGAAATACGTTCTGGAAGTCGAAAATAATCTCTTAAGTTATTCCAAAAGAAGCTATCGGGAAAATCCTGGATGGAATTTCTGGAGGATTCCGAGATCTCCTTGAGAAATCCCGATGCACTCCCTTAGACTTCCAGAAGAAAACTCATATGAAATATTGGAAGGAGCTCCTGGATGGGTCCAGAGGGAACTTCTGAAGGAATCTTAAACAGAATCTTAGATAAAGCTCCCTGAGGATTTACACAATGGAATCCTAGATGAATTCTAAAATAAGTTTGTGGAGAAACCACGGAAGAAATTCCTGGAAGAAATTCAGGAAAAATCGATGTTGTAATCCTAGGAGGGAATATCGGAAATAATTTCTACAGAAATCCATAAACAAATCTCTTGTAGAATCCAGGGAGTACTTAAATACTCCTGGAGAAATCCTGGCAAGAGCTTTTCAAGAAATCCTACACGGAGCCTATTGAGAGCATACTGGGAATCTCAGAAAAATGTTCTGGAACAATTGTGTGAACAAACCGTGAAGGATGAGGAATTCTTGTGGAATCCCAGAAAAAACTCCTGGAGGCGTGTCACCATCAAGTCATAAATCAGATCACTTCCCCCCATATTTTCAATCAAATCAAATCACACATGAAAAGCTGGAGCTATGCTCTTTAGCAATCTTAGAATACTTTGGATCTCTGAGAGAAGATTTTATGTACACATATACTGGATATACTAGTCTCAGAACATTATCATATAGAAATGTCAATTGATGTTTTCCCAGAAGGATCCCAGGAATAATTCTTGAAGGTATTCTCGTAAAACCCTTGAAACTTTTACTGGAGGCAACCCACAAGGTATCCGTGTAAGAATCCCAGAACAAATTCTTGAAGAATTTCATTTACACAGCAAAAAATCCTGAAAATTACACCCGACCTAAAATAAATTGCATATAAATATCAAGTTGATTTCACTGAACTTTACATTGAAGAATTTCTTGTATGATATGTTGAATACAAGCTTCATACTGAGAGCAAGCTGTAAATTTATAAACACATGGAAAAATGTGTGCGATATGACGGGGTCCTTTTGTTACAGGTGATATGCTCTAACATTTTTAACTGTGTAAGTATTTCCGGAGAACTCCCAAATAATAAAATTCTTGGGAAAAAATCTGGAATTCACCTGAAGAAATTCCTGGATGAACCACTGCAATGTGAAAGAAAAGTCTGGAGGAATTAAAAAAATAATTTCTAGAGGAATTCCTTGTGCATGAAGTACATATTCCTTGAAAGTAAGTCACAGTGACTTCTACCTATCCAAAATCTGCGCTGCCTTGACCATCTATGACATGTGTGTGGCTTGGAAGAATCCCTGAAGAACTATTGCAAACATTCCTGATGGAATCTCTGCGTAAAATTTTTGGGCAACTTCTTAGAGAAATTCTAAGAAAAAAATCTGGAGGAATCCCTATACATAACTCGGAAGGAGATCCCTGGTGAAATTCCTGAAGGAACCCTAGGAAAGGACCTAAAAAAATCGATGGAGAAAACCCTTGAGGCATTCCCTTAACCCTTGAGGCACTTCTTAACCTTACGTAACTCGCGCGGTTGACCCTCACCGCCAGCACTACACCAATGCTGAGTACAAAAAGCGAGATCTTTTCAGTGTTGTACAAAATAAAACAACGCGATCGCACGAGGGTTACACAGTCTCTTGTCATTTTTTTCTGGAATAAAATCTGAACTTTTTGAAGTAGCACAATCAAAACATTACTGTAAAACTCCTTTAATAATCTTGTTACATTTGTAAAGTGGTTGTTAAATTTGTAGAATAGTTTAAGAATTCGACGGGTTCTTAAAAAATCAATGGAAAATTTCTTGAAGAATTTCTTAGAAAAAAAGAACCTCGGATTCCTGAAAGAATCTCAGGATTAGTTTCTGAAGGAATTCCTTTGCATGAGCTGCAGGCGATATTCTTGAAGAAATTTATGGGCCATACATTTTTTAGATGGATTCCCAAGCAAATCCATGGGTGAACTCCTGAAAGATTTCTTGGAGATACTTGACTTCTTCAATAATTTCTTGGCAACTGTATACATCACTCCAAAATTATCTTATAGAATTCCTATACAAATCTCTGGAGGAATTCCTTCAGAAATCCATGAAGTTTGTATGTAATTCTGCAGAAATTCGTGGATGCTCTCCTGCAAAAGATGATGAAAGACTTTATGAAATTTCAAAAGAAATTCAAAACTTTAAACGAAAAGAAAAAGAATCACTAGAGGAATTCCTGGAGCAATCCCTGGATTTATTCCTGAAGAAATCCATGGAGGAAACCCAGTCAGAATTCCTGGAGAAATTCTTGAAGGAATTTCTAAAAGTATATCTGGAGGAATCCCTGAAAAACATATTGGAACAATATTTGCAGGAATTGCTGGAGGTATTCCTGGAGGAATCCTTGGAGAGATTGCGGAAGATTTCTAAAGGAATTTCTGGACAAATTTCTGGAATACTCCCTGGAGGAATCCCTGAAGCAATTCTTTAAGGAATCTCTGGAGTAAATCCTGGAGGAATCCCTTGAAGAATTTCTGGATAAATTCCAGATGGAATCCCTGGAGGAGTTCCTGTAGGAAACCAATGAGAAATCCCTGGAGAAATTATTGGAGAAACCCTTAAAGGCAATTCTGGAAGAATCCCAAGTGAAATTTCTGGAGGAATTCTTGGAGGAATCCCTGGCGATATTTCTGAAGAAATCTCTTGAGGAATTCCTGGATGAATTCCTAGAGGAATTTCGGAAGGAATTCTTAGAGGAATTTATAAAAAAAATCCTGGAGGAATCCCGGAAAGAATTCTGGGAGAAATCGCTGGAAGAATCCCTGAAGAATCCTGGAGGAACTTCTGGCCGAATTGCTGGCGCAAACCTACAAGGAATTGCAGGAGGAAACTCTAGAGGAATTTCTACAGAAATCCCTAAATAAATTCTCGGATGAATTTTTGGAGAAATTCCGGGAGGAATTTCTGGAAGAATCCCAGGAAGAATTCCGGCAGAAATTCCAGAAGAATTCCTGAGGGAATCCCATGAGGGATTCCTGAGGGAATTCCATAAGGAATTTCTGAAGAAACCCCAGAAAGTACTTAGAAAAAATTCTTAGACAAATTTAGAAGGGAATCCAAGGAAGAGTTCATGGGGAAATCTCTGTAGCAGTTGCTGAAGAAACCCCAGGAGGAATTCCTAAGAGAATCCCTTGGAATCCCTTAACAATTTCAGGAGGAAGTCCTGGAATTATTCCAGGAGGAGTACCTTAAAGAATTCCAGGAGGAATTTCTAAAGGAATCTCAAAAAGAGTTCCTGGAGGAATCCTTGGGGGAATTTTTAAGATAGTACCTGGAGTTATTTCTGAAACAATCACAGATGGAGTTTCCGAGTGAATAGCTAGAGGATTTCTTGGAGGAATTTCTACAGAAATACCATGAGGAATCACGAAAGCAATCCCATGAGGAATTCCTTGGGAAATCCTAGGAGAGCTTTCTTAACGAAATCCTGGAAAAATTTCTGTCGGAATCCTTGAAAAAAACTGAATACAATCATGACTGGTAGTAATTTTTTGACGAATTATTTAAGAAAACCTTTGATGGCCTCTTAAAGGACTATTTGTATAAAATGATTGAGGAATTCCTGAATATCTGGTTAAGTTTTCTGAAAGAATCCCTGGAAGAATTTCTGGCAGTAATATTTCGAATAATTTCAGATGGAATTATTGGAGCAAACTATTGCAAATTTATTGTAGAAATATATGTAAGAATCTTTGAAGAAATATTTGGAAAAATACCTGAAGGATTATTGGATATCTATGGGAAAACCCCTGGAGGAAATTTGTCGATGTATCCTTGCAGAAGCATCTCTAAAAATTTCCGAAGAATCGTGGGAGGAATTCCTGAATCATTTCTTGAAACTAAGGCTAAGAAAATCAGGACTAAAGAAACTGAGAAAATCAGGACATTTCATGTGTTTTCTCGAAAATGAGTAAAATTCAGAGGATTTGTTAAGAAATGTTGGCCCTAATTAGTCCAATCAGGACATGTCCTGTTAAATCAGGACGGATGGTAACTCTACTTGGAACAAGCCCTGCAATAATCACTATTGGAATCCGTGACGTCCATGGGAGAATTCACGAAAGAGAAACTCCTGGAGAAGTCCCTTGAGGAATCCCTATTGTTTTCTATATTTATACGTTATATTTATCTATATATTCCTGTTGGTGTAAAATAACCACACGTACCCTATATTGATACTGATTAGCAGAAGAAAAAACACAATGACAGACTTAGGCACAACAGCGTGACATTACAAATCTAGCAACAATAATGACTCAGGTCTAGCCTTGTCTATAATTACCCATCGTTATAATCATTCACCGCTTGGAGCAGAATCGTAGAATCTCTATTACAAACAGACGTACCACGGATGAAATTTCCATCAATCGTGCTTTTGAAGATCATTTCGAGAGTTCCTCAAATCTTATTTGTGAAACTAGTTCACTAGTGGATAGTTGTATTAACACAGTCACGGATTTTCAAGAAACCCATCCTAGGTGTTACGTTTGTTTGTCTGTGGTTCGCTTATCAGCCAATCTGCAACAATTACAGCTTCGTTTAAAAAGTGTGGAACCGCGAGCTTCCTGTTGCAGATCGGGTAGGCGAAATGTTTCATTCAACTTCAATTTTTCAATACATGTGTAGGAAACGTTCTTGGTTTTAATTGTAATTAGCTTTGCAAAAATATGTCAGAGCTTACCAGTAATTTTTATTGTATTGTGACTAAGGAGTCAATTTAATTTAAGAAGCATAAAAGAATAAGTAATAACATCTTTTATCACAAAACAACTTCTTAAAATCCTAAAGATTTATATTACAGATGATTTATATGGACTTTTGTATTTACACTTTTGTGATTACACCCTTATACTGTCTAGTGTCGCCGTTGAATAGGTTACTCAACAGCACGATCGGCCATAAGCTCAGATGTGACAATCGGGTACTTCAAATGATAAGCTTCTATAATAGCATGTGCTCGACGCACTTGAAGCTTGTTTTAATTATTGTCATCCTCTTGATAACGCTTTTTTACCAGACAACACAATGTCGAACATGACATATTTCAACTGGGTGAGACACTAGCCCAGCGGGAGATATGCATAAGATGCACATTCACATTCCATACATTCCGGTTATTTCTATACCAACCTTGCTGTTCGTCACTCAAACAGAACTGACCGGCAAATTGTTGCGCACCTAGTAGAAATCTCCTCACTTTTGCACCTGTAATTTGTATCGGTTCACTTCCACACTCTTTCGCGGTATTCCCAGATCGTAACAAATCGCGATTGAAAACATACATTCGCGACGACGACGACGCGATACACACCTGACCGGTTTTCACTTTCCGATCGTCACGCTTCTTCACATAAACAACAACAAAACTGATCTTACCGACTGGACTGGACTGAACTGGGTGCGCGCGATCACCAAGAGCGATCGTTACCTATACCACCTCACCGGAGTGTGCGTCTACTTTGCATCAAAACAAAACTTCACACAGAATGCAGATCATTTCAGATGTGATCTTTCCAATTTCTAGAACGGTTTGTCACACGTATTCAGCGTTATCGCTTCACTGGTAATTAGCGAGAAATAAATTACTGTAAAACGACCCGGAGATATCTACCGCGGCAAACTGCAATATTCCGTCAAAAACCACGTTACACGTACAACATCATCGAAGCCAAACGAGCACGTTCGTATGCGCCTTCTACACCGTTCGTTCGTTTGTTCACTGATCGTCACTGTTGAGTTGAAGTGGAACTGAGTACCCCATTTGCTTAGCTTGCTCCCCGTGATGTGGAGGTGAGTGAAGCGTTGTTGATGTTGGTAGTGCACTATCATTCATACATACATCATATGGGAAGCGAACTGACAGCCGATACACGGCTGTGAACCAGGGATGCCAGATGTGAAGACATGTCTTCAAAATGAAGACATTTGAAGTTCTGTGAAGACATTTATTTTTGTGAAGACAAAAAGAAGACATTTTAAATTTTGTGAAGACTTTTGAAGACTTTTGAAAGCTGAAAAATAATATTTATTTATGTTGTTATTCTAAACCAATATTTCAAATCTTGGAACAATTTCAGATGAAATGCGTTTCAATTTTTGTAGATAAAATTTTAAACTTTTAAAACTTTAAGCTTACAAATTCCTTATTTTTCGGTCTTCATATTGGCGGAAATTTTGAAGCAGTTTTCAGTTAAAATACGAATCAAATTAGATTACCACCATTTCATGGAAATTTTAGGAAGCATGCTGAACTATTGAATTAGTTTCTGATCAGCAATTGTTTATAGAAAATAAAATTTTCATCAACAAAATTCCTCTGGATTCAACTGAGTATTCTAATTTTTCAAAAATCTCTAAAAGCAGAGGTTGTTTCTAGAATATTACCAAGGTTTTTTTTTCGGAAATTCTCCCCAGAACTCCTAATATTTGTCCAAGCCTTTTAAGATTTCTCCAGTAGTCCCTCGGGAATCTTTCTAGAAGTTCCATGAGATTTTCTTCAGGATTTTATCAGAAATACCTTCAAAAGTTTCTCAGGAATTCTTCTAGGTGCTCCTCGGATATTCCACCTGGAGTACCTCAGAAATTCTTTCAGTTCCATGGGAATTCCTCCAGGAGTTTGCCGAATCTTTTTTTTTCAGCAGTTCCTCGGGAATTCCTCCAGGAGTTGCTCGGGAATTCTTCCATTAGTTCCTCGAGAAATCCTTTCTTGGAAATTCCTCCAGAACTTCCTCGGGAATTCATCCTGGAGTTCCAAGGGAATTTCTTCGGGAGTTTCTCGGGAAATCCTTTCGAAGTTCCTCGAGAATTCCTTTAGGTGTTCCTCGAGAATTATTTTAGGAGTTCCTCGGAAATTCTTTCAGGAGTTCTTCGTGAATTCCTCCAAAAGATCTTAGAGAATACCTTCAAGAATTCCTCGAGAATTTCTTCAATGAGTTCCTTGGGAATTCTTCTGGAGCTCCTTGGGAATTCCTCTGCAAGTTCCTCGGGAATTCCTTTAAGGGTAAATCCTCCAAAAGTTCCTCGCAAATTCTCCTAGAAGTTTCTCAGGAAAGTTTCTCCATGTATTCCTCTGAATTCTTCTAGGAGTTCCGCAAGCATTCCTCCTGGAGTTCGTCTAAATTTTTCCAGGTGTTTCTTGGGGAATTCTCTAGGAGTTACTCGGGAATTCTTTCAGAGTTGCTCGGGAATTTCTCCTTCAGTTGCTCGGAAATTCTTCAAAAGATTCTCGGGTATGCCTCTAGGAGAACACCTCTAGGAGTTTCGGAAATTCCTCCAGGATTTTCTCGATAATTCTAGAATTTTTTCGGGAATTTCCTCCAGAAGTTCATTGAGAATCCCTCTAGCATTTTCTCGGGAATTCTTCTAGAATATTCTCGGGAAATGTTTCAGGAGTTTATCAGAAATCCATCTGGGTATACCTATGAATACCTCCAGGAAATCGTCGGAAACTCCTGGAGTAGGTTTTCTAGGGACCAAGAGTAAATCTCAAGGAACTGCCGGAAAAGAACCTCGAAAAACTATGAAGAAATGCTCGTGAAATTCTTGGAGGGATTCCCGAGAAACATGTAACTCCTCAGAATATTCCCGAGGAATCCCAAGAGGAATTCCCAAGGAAATCCTGGAGGTTTTTCCGAGAAACTTTTTGAGGAATTCTTGAAGGAATTGACGATGAACTTCTGGAGAAATTCCCGAGGAACTCCTGCAAGAATTCCCGAAGAACTTCTGGAAGGAATTTACCGAGGATTTCCTGTGGAAATTACGGAGGATCTCTTGAAGGAACTCCTGAGGATCCTTGGATGATTTCTAAAGGAACTCCTGTAGGAATTGTTGAGGATCTTTTGGAGAAATTATCGTCGATTTCCTCCATGGATCTCTTGAGGAAATTTCCGAGAAACTGCTGGAGGATTTGTCGATGATCGTCTGAAGGAGTTCTCGAGGATCTCCTGGAGGAATTCTCGTAGAACTCCTGGAAGAATTACCGAGGAGCTCCGGGAGGTATTTCCGAGAAACTCGTGGAGTAATTCCCGAGCAACTTCTGGAGGAATTTGCGAGAATTTCCTGGAGGAACTCCCGAGGTTCTCCTGCAGGAATTCTCGAAACTCATGGAAGAATTGTTGATTCGATTCAATTTCGATTCGACCTCCTAAAGGAATTCCCGATGAACTCCTAGAGGAATTCCCGAGAAACTCTTGTAGAAATTTCCGAGGAACTCCTGGAAGAATTATCAAGGAATTCCCGATAAACTTCCGGAAAAATCCCGAGGAACTCCGACAGAAATTTCCAAGGAACTTCTGTAAGAACTGCCGAGCACTTCCTGGAGGATCTCCTGGATGAATTCTTGAGAAATTCCTGAAGGATTTTTTGAGGATGCTCTGAAAGAGTTCCCGAGGATCTCCTGATGGAATTCCTAAGAGCTCCTAGAGGAATCCCCGATGAATTCCTAGAGAAGTTCCCGAAGATTTCGTGGAGGAATTTTTCTCGGAATTTCCTAAGAGCTTGCCTAAGAGCTCCTTGAGAAATTCCCGAAGAAATCCGGGAGGAGTTCCCGAGGAAGTCCTGGAGGAATTGGCTTCTTTAGCGGTGTTGAGATAATTCCATATTCTGAATCTGCATGCAAAACTGAGCCGATATCCAAATTTTCATGAATTTTGGTGCCCGGGAACCTATTTAAAAATCAATTTGAAGTTTGTATGGGAGCGATTTGTCGAATCACCCCTTGTCGCATTTTGTACTGGGTGGAGCTGTCAAGCAGTTGCCCAGCTGTCAAAAGGTGATTTAAAAAAATCTCTTTGAAATTGATTTTAGGTACCAAAATGAAGTTCTAAAAATCTGAAAAAAATCAGAGGTGCTCAGAAAAAGGTGCTCTTTCGTTTAAAATCAAAAAAATCGATTCATTTTTCTTAATTTAAAAACCCAATTGCCGAGGAACTCCTATAGAATTTTCCGAGGAACTCCTGGAGGAACTTGTAAAAGAATTCCTGGGAGAATTCTCGGGAAACTCAACTCCTGAAGAAATTCTCGGGAAACTTATGAAAGAATTCCGGTGTAACTTTTAGAGGATGTTTCGAGGAATTTCTGGCACAATTTTTGAGGATCTCCTGGAGGAATTCCTGAGGATCTTTTGGAGGAACTGCCGAGGATCTGCATGAGGTCAAGCATGAGGATTTGCTGAGGATCTTCTGCAGGAATTCACGAGTAGCTCCTGGGAGAATTCTCGAGGACAACTTGGGTGAATTTCCGTGGATGATCTGGAGGAATTCCCAAGAAACTGATGAATTCCCAGGGATCTTCTGAAGGTATTCGCGAGGACTTCCTGGGAGAATTTCCGAAGGAATTCCTAGAGAAATTCCTGGATTTTTTGTGGAACTCGTGAAAATAAATCCGAGGAACTTGTAAAAAATTTATCGGGAAAAACCCTTAAATTTGCCATGGAAATTCTGGAGAGAAGCATGCATTATTGCTCGATGACCTCACGGTATATTTCTTCATTCAAACCTAAGTGAGAACATGGCATAAATTTTGACTTCTAACAGTATTTTATTCTAAAGCCACAATATGGGGTGTGAAGACATGTGAAGACATTTTAACGTGCCTTGTGAAGATATTTGAAAATTTTACCTGGCATCCCTGCTGTGAACTAGCACTATTACGGCGGTGAAATGCTGTGTGACTTTGTAAGTGGCAAAGATGCTATAAAACAGTCTTCCAGATGTATCGCATCTTGTGCCGATTGGAGATGTACCGTCTAACGAGGATGCTTGCAACACGTGATTGCTTCTCTTGTCGTATCTATCTCTACAAAGCAAAAAAGCGGATTGATGATTTAACAATGAAAGTTGAAATAATCTTCAAAGATAATTTGTTTATTATGCACAAAGTACGAACGAGAGTACGATAGATGGAATGATCATAAAAGGTAAAATTGTCACTTAAAAAAATGATCGAACGGTTGCAGCTTTTCGTACAGTGCATAAAAATTCAACTGTTTTCACTTTTGGTTGATCTACTAGTTGTCTATTAATGGTCCTAATTTGTCTAAAACCAATAATCTGCAAAACCAATAACTGAATTTTCAGTAATGAATTGCTAGAATCCATCTCAAACAAGTGCCTTATCAGTGCAAACCACTGGATATTTCCGAAAATTGTATTGCTGAATGCATTCACCATGGCAAAAATCAGCAAAAATTGCTTGTTATCTGCCAAAAATATCAAGGATGTACATAGATTGACTGCTGGGATTTCTTCAGGAATTTTTGCCGGAAATTTTCCAGGGATTTCTCAAAAATGTCGTCGGTTTTAAGTTAGAAATTCTACTATACTTTCCTCTTGGGATCCCTCTTGGGATTCCTCCAGGAACGTATGCTAGGATTGCTTCAAAAATGCTTCCGGGGATTGCTATAAGAATCCCTTTGGATTTCCAATAAATTTCAAGATATTTATTCTGTGATGCCTTCAGAAAATTTTCTTGAGATTCCTTCAAGAGTTTGTGCTTGGATTTCTCTAAAAAATCAAAGCTGATATTCCTGCAAGATTTTTTTTTAAGAATTTCTACAGAAACTCTTCTAAAGAAGTATGCACAAGTTCTTGTAGTATTTTTATTTCAATAATTTAACTAATACCGTAAACCGCGGTCAAATTGATCAACGAGGTGAAATTGATCAATCAGGGACTACATTGTATTCCATTCTAGCAACTTCTATACATCGTTATGATCATAAAGTTTTTACGTCATTCAGTTCACGGATGCCTAGAGATGAGTGTGGACTTTTCAGTTTTTAGAAAAAGTCAATCTTACATTTCCCGAGCAGAAGAGAAAAACAACAGCATAACAAAATGCGTTATTTTGGCAAAATAACTGCATAACGGAATTAGTAATTTTCATGTTATTAACATAACATATTGAGTTATAAACTTGGCTGTCATAAGCGGCAAAATAACAAGTCACATAACAAAAAATTGTTCCTGAAAAATCAATTTAATAACATGTTTTGTTAGTGGCAATAACAACTTAATAACAGTGAATTTGGGAAATATTTCGATAACAAATTTTGATATTAAAGAGTTATTGATAACATTTCGAAAGCAAAATTAGGGTAAAAACTAACTTTTTTTACTCATTTTTGGGTAATTATTTTAAGTGTGTTATTCTATTTTTAGAAAATAACAGGTCACATAAAAAAATTTCAAATTCATTATAAAACTTACAAACGTGGACGGGATTTGAACCTCCAATCCTGCTATCGTAAATTTTCAGTCGCCTTTACCAATGAGGCTATCACAGCACTTGCGGTGAGGGACGATAGAAGCTTTACTGGTTCTACGTATTGCCAGTTTCCCCATTCCCCCATTTCATGTTTGCCAGTCGCAGGACAAAAATAGACAGAGATTTGAATGCAAGATCAAACAATGAACCTCTCTCTCTTACCAACAGCGCTATCGCGGTGCGCAGACATGTGCACTGTAACACTAATAACAGTGGTGGCGTTCGCATGGCCCGTCGTCGGCTGTTGCGGAACAAAGAGAACGACGAAAAAGTTGCTAGTCGACTATTTATGATTGAGCTTCGTCATGGGGTGCATTTTGGCGGTGACAAAGATTCTTTCCAGACGGAGATGATTTTTTTTTAATTTTTTGTTTTGTTCGCGCTGTGAGAACGGCGATTATACACGTACCTACGTGAGCGAAGGTAAAAGGTAATTATATCATATGCCGATATGATTACTTCTGCAGATGCTGTTTAATTTTATTCTGTTTTAGATTATTTTTAGTAATGAAAAAAGATATTTATGACATAATGTCAAACAATATATGATCGAATAATAATAGATCGAAAGAAAAAAGTTATAATAGACAAATGCAATCATCAATTGAGCAGAATTGTCTGTATAGTTGACATTTTTATTGATTAGAATTATTTAGTTGGTACCATATTTGCTATCTCCACTCTCACTAACATTCATTACTTCGTAATACATAGTCTGTTCGGTACTTTTTGACGTTATAATTAGAGGTTAGAAAAGCAGTACTGTTAAAATGACATATACATTCAACTAAGTTTACTAAATTTTGAGATAAAAAAAAACTCATTTGCAGATGTATCACATTTTGAAGGTAAAATTTTACTTAACCTATAAGAATTGGGAATCGTAGAAAAGTGATAGGAATTTGGCACCGTAACGGGATTGGGATATTAAAAGAAGGAAATTAACACAAAGATAAACATATCAATAGATATGATGCTATATTCACCCAAAACTCAAATTATAGCAATTGCATAGACCTAAATATTCCCACACACTCCGATATTCAAAGTTCAAATATTCAACTGAAACAAAAATGCATTTCACCCATCATTCCCAACAGCTGCCCGGGGGGGATTTTAGATTCAATTTTCATCGTAGGCGCGTCATATTGGAAGCAACGAAAATCGCACCATTCGTTATTGACCTAGTTTTTATAACCCATCATCGTCCGGTGGTGGCCGGGTGCGATCGTGTTGCAACGCGCTAGGTCCGGTCGGTGTGATGCAATTTCAATTACGCTTGGGACAACGATGGGTAATGAACCCGAAAGAATGATATGGAACCGCGACATCCTATTGACCGGGTGCTTTGTTTTGGAGAATTTGGTGCCAAATTCCAAAGACGATGAGGATGATGATGGTAACGATGATGATGATGGGGAGAATGATAATGACGTCGATGGTGGGGTTCAATTCTTTCACACACCCAAGCCTTGTATACGCTCAAGTGAGGCGGGGCTAGAAGATGTAGGCCTTGGTGTAAAGATTCTCAGTAGGTTTTGTGCGAACACGCCCAAGTCAGGCGTGGTTAGGAGATTTAAGTTTTTCGTTGGCATTAAGATTCTTGGTAGGGCTTGGGATACGCCCAAGATAGAAGAGTCGTGATGTTTTCAAGAAGAGAAAGTTTTTAATCTCGAAGAGGACAAGTAGGATACACACTAAACGCTTTCAGCAATATTTTGCTAAATTTTGCCGAGCTGAAGGGTCCAGCAAATTTTTTTGCTGAACTTTCAGCAAAGTTTGCTGAATTTCAGCAAAACGTTACTGGTGATCAGCAGAGTTTACTGAACAAATCAGCAAAATTTTGCTGAATTTCAGCAAAAATTTTGCTGAAGCCTTCAGCTCGGCAAAATTCAGCAAAATTTTGCTGAAACCCTTAATCGATTTTTGGTGTGTAGGTAGAGGTCTAGGTTTTGGACTTATTAGTATTTTCATTTGGTAGGGTTTTGGATACGCCCAAGTTGGTTCGGGCATTGTTAGGATTTATCATGACATCTTCGGCAAGACGAGAATGATCGTAGGAATTTTAGACACGCCCAAGCTGGTTCGGGTATTACTAGGAAATTTAGGCTATAAATACGGAGGCTTTGGCTTCAGTCGGGGCCAGTAGTCGGGGAGTTCGGTGACAACGTTAACGCAGGCAGCACATCGGATAAGTCTTGAGCTCCCATGTGGGACATTTCTAGATACTGTCCAAATAAAGGCTGTAGGTAGGACGTAGTAGTCGGGTCAAGAAGAAGCTGGAAGTGTCTCTAGTAGTTCGGTGAAGAAATACTGAAAATGTTAGGGTAATATAAGAACAAGTGAATCGTTGTAATATAAGTGATGGTTTGTGATACTTCAATATAGTTTATTAAAATTGTGTCGGACTGTAATGAAATGAAAGATATCACATTCCGTGTAGTGTTTAATGCTGCCCCTGGACGGTACAGGGCGCTTCACAATGAATAAAATAAAAAATACGGAAGAGTCTGATGAAATTTCTAGAAGTTGCAATGTCTTTATTGTTTACTTCATAATATGAAACAGCAGACAATAAAATAAAGAAGGTAAACTATGTAATGGTTATATCTGCGATAAATTTTCTCCGATTTTGACAATATTGATCTCATGTGATCCAGATTTATTTTTTTTCCATCAACAACAAATCCGACTGAACCGATCTGGTCATCGTGAGTTAAGAAAAAACCCGAATTGCCATACACGTGGAATTTTCCATAGACCAGCTGCAATTGGCTTCTTTAGTGGTGTTCAGATAATTCCATATTCACAATCTACATGCCAAACTGAGCCGACATCCAAATTTTCATGAACTTTGGTGCCCGGGAACCTATTTAAAAATCGATTTAAAGTTTGTATGGGAGCGATTTGTCGAATCACCCCTCGTCGCATTTCGTACTGGGCGGAGCTGTCAAGCAGTTGCCCAGCTGTCAAAAGGTGGTTTCAAAAAATCTTTTTGTAATTGAATTTAGGTATCAAAAAAATCTGAAAAAAATCATACTGGCTTAAAAAAAGGTGCTCTTTCGAATAAAATCAAAAAATCAATATATTATTCTTAATTTGAAAACCCAATTGGTGATTGGTACAAATTAAGTACCTTACCAAGAAAAAAATGTTAAATTTAAATTTATACGTTCAATATGTAGTCCGTCGAAAGTCTTACACCGTACATCAAACCGTTTTTAATTAGATTTTGTTTTAGATTTTATAGAGGCATTTTAAAATCTTCTCCTGTGTGGTAGGGATAGGATTTTTCAAAACACCATCGTTCTTCTTCTTCTTCATGCAATATCAAATCACCAATAGCATATCTGTCCAGCCTAGGCCCAAAGTATTGACTTCAAAGTAATCATTACGAAGCATAAATGTCAATTTCTTGATTTTGCTTTGGCTGACCAAGCCAAGGTTGACCGTAGCATTTTCATACATAATTCAAATCTCAATTTGTTCATCGAGCACATGTTTTGTTGTGCTGCACGTGGATGTCAAAGCGTTTTCAACAGTGTAATTACGAAGCATGTTTCACGAGAGACCATATCTTTTCAATACGCTAACTCCACAACAACGCCGATATTACTGCGCCACTTGGGCAGTGGCTGGTATTTTGGGTACTTTTCAGCTACAACTCAGTCAATTTCAGAAATTTAGCAAAACCTCGCGCCGCCCAGCAGGGACTTTGTTTTGTACACATTACAGCACCTCCATGTCACGTAATATACCACACCTCTTATCAAATGTGATACCGTAAGCGTACCATACTTTGCGCACCTAGGGCCTAACTTTGCGCACTTTTCAAAAAATCGTTAAATAGTATTTCTGGTGCATTATGCAAACTTTTTCCCACGGAATACTAGCTAATGATATGGGGCATGCACTTTGTCTCAGTTTGGATGTAATGATAAATGGAAGAGGAAGACAAATTGATGAGTGAATATGCAGTTGCTTTCCCTAAAATGCTGTAAATAACGTTGTAGAATGACGTAGGTTTTGTTTCAAAATTTGTTTTAGTTTAGATAGCAATACCATAAAGTATTTGTGCACTCTCAATAATACAATAATAACCAAACTTGTTCCACAACAGAATGTAATATTGAAATGTTATTTTAGGGCTGCATACCAATTGCTTGGTCATAACAAAATAAGATTGTTCAACAAAACATGTTATGGAAACGTAATGCCTTGATAATTCAATAATAACAAAACAAGATATAAAAACAGGTTTTGTGATTTCGTAGTTATTAGTTTGATATTCCCCTCTGCTCGGGTTTTAAGGGTTTTCAATGTGTTTCTTACTTAGATGAAAACGTTGGTACTGAACAATCAATTGCCACTAATATTACCTGTAAACCATCTGTGTTAATATTTTTATGGAACCTTGATTGTGATGTTATGTAGCTATTCTAAACAAGAATCAGTTATTAAAGTTTTGTATTTCGTAAAAGTAATTTAATGTGGCTGAACTTGCTTATTTCATATTAATGACTTCCAGTACCGTAATTCGGGGTCAAATTGATCACTTTTAAACAACTTTTGCGGATAACATCAGTGCCAATCCAACTATAGCCAAAATAATTTCTGTAAAATCAGTACCAAGTGGATCTCCATGCATCAGAATTTTGATCAACAAATTTAAGCTTTAATTTAAATAACTCCAAATATCAAAAAATTGGAAAGGTTACTTTGGGACGAAATTGATCAGTATACAATTAAGCATCGGTTGGAAAGAAAAATTGCCTTCTCTGCTTAATTTTGCTCTTCTAAAAGCGAATAACGCGTTTACAACTAGTAAATTCAATACTTTAAATGCAAAATTAAATTTTGTAATTTCCCCTTAAACGCCTTAAGGTAAGCAATTTCATTTGAAATAAGGGATTTCTATCACAATAAATGACTATTTCATCATAAAATGAACAAATTTTAACTAAATCATGTTTTGATTAGCTACATAACTTTCCAACCAAGGCTCCACAAAAATGTTAAAACATACCATTTACGGAAAGTCCTATTAGCAATCGATTGTTTAGTAGCAATGATATCAGCTAAATTGGCAATGTATTGCAAATTCCTAAAAAAAAATAAGGCAAAACTAACTTAACAAAATAAGTCTACACTCATCTCTAGACATCTACGAATCAGTTTACGTTAAAAGTTTAGGATCATTACGACACTTAAAAGTTCCTAGAATGGAATTACAATGTAGTACCCGAATGATCAATTTCACCCCGCTGATCAATTTGACCCCGATTTACGGTATTTATCTAGATTCTAGGGATTCTTTCTGGAATTCCTTTTAGGATACCTGCAGGAATTCCTACTTAACCCTTCAGGACTTGCGCCGTTGTAAAAAGTACACCACCAGCTAAAAACCTCGCTTGTCGTATGCAGTGCGTGTATTAAACAGTTTTAGTATTAAACAGACGCGCGTCCTGAACGTTTAAAATCCTCCAGAAATAGTGCCGAGAATTCATCCACAAATGTCTCTGGGAATTTCTTTAAAAAATCACAAAAATACCACCTGTCTGCACCGGTTGATAGTCTGGATCTGGCTGGTCGACAACGAACCAGATCTTCACCGTACGGCAAATCATTCAGAAATGTCGTGAATACCAGGTCCCAAAGCATCATCTGTTCATAGATTTTAAGGCGGCATAAGACAGTATCGACCACAGAGAGCGATGGAAAATCATGTAATAAAACGGCTTTCCTGGAAAGTTTACTAGATTTATTAAAGCAACGATTGATGATGTGCAAAACTGCGTAAGGGTTTCGGGTGAACTGTCCAGTTCATACGAATCTCGACGGGGTCTGCAACAAGGTGATGGACTCTCATGCTTATTCTTCAACATCGCTCTGGAAGGTGTGATGCGACGAGCCGGGCTCTACAGCCGGGGAACGATTTTCACAAAATCCGGTCAATTTTTTTTGCTTTGCGGGCGACATGGACGTTATCGCCAGAACATTTGGAATGGAGGCAGAGCTGTACACTCGCCTGAAACGCGAAGCAGCAAAGGTCGGACAGGTGGTGAATGCCTCAAAAATAAAGTGCATGCTGGTAGGCGGGACTGAACACAACTGGATCCGTCAGCGCAATAATCTTATGATAGACGGGGATACCTTCGAAGTGTTGGTGGAATTCGACTACCTCGAATCCTTACTGATGGCTGACAACAATGTGAGTCGTGAAATTCAAAGGCGCATCATCAGAGGTAGTCGGGCCTACTACGGGCTCCAGAAGAAGCTGCACCATGTACAAAACGCTAATTAGACCGGGAGTCCTCTACAGACACGAGACATGGACCATGCTCGAAGAGTGCCTGCAAGCACTCAAAGTTTTCGAGCGACGCGTGCTAAGGACGATCTTCGGCGGTGTGCATGAGAACGGTGTGTGGCGGAGAAGAACAAAGCACGAGCTCGCTGCACTTTACGGCGAACCCAGCATCCAGAAGGTGGCGGAAGCTGGAAGGATACGGTGGGCAAGAATGCCGGATAACAACAATGCAATGTTGGTGTTGGCGACTGATGCAGTTGGTACAAGAAGGCGTGGAGTGCAAAGAGCATTGAGCGTGACAGAGAATTGTTGAATATGTCTTGTCTTAAATGTGATGCTGTGTAAATAAATGTATGTACTCAAATAACTTATCCAGGAATTTCTCTTGTGATTTCTTCCGGAAATTCTGCAGAGATTCTAGAAATATTTTTTGAGAATTCTCCTGGGATCGATCATTGAAGCCAACTTTTTCGCTATACTTGCCGCATCAAAGCAAAAGCGCCACCGTATATGGACTGTAACACAGTGACATCAGTCGAGTTACGTCAAACACACAAGGCTATGGTGGCACTATCGGTTCATTTCATAGCGGCCGCTTTAGTTATTTTAGTGATGTATTCATGCCATAATTTTTCAATCCATTTCTGCTGGAAACCCTCTAGGAATTGCTAAGAAATACCTCACGAAGTTTTTCCGGGAGTTCTCCGTGGTTTTCTCCAGGAATTTTATCTGGAACCCTAACAAGGATTTCTTCAGAGAGTCATTAGAATTTCCTACAATAATGACTCCTATAATAGGAACTATTTAAAGATTGCGATTTGTTCGAAGATTGCAAATTGGAAATCGAGAAAATATACTCATGGTCTTTATCCGGGGACTCATCTACATTAATAACTTGACCGGCAAATCATTTTCGGTAGCTTTTGTTGTTTTAAAGCAATCGGATGTCGCCTCAGCATACGCGCAGAATCTCGAAACCGCGTTGCCAGACGAGGGCGAGCTCGATGAGGCCCGTCTAGAGGACTGCTGGAGTACAGTGAAAGCAGCCATCAACGACGCAGCAGAGAGCACCATCGGGTACGTGGAACGGAATCGACGGAACGAATGGTTCGACGAAGAGTGCGGAACGGTTTTGGAGGAGAAGAACGCAGCGAGGACGGTAATGCTGCAGCAAGGGACTCGACTGACCGTGGAACGTTACAAACAGAAGCGGAAACAGCAGACCCGCCTCTTTCGGGAGAAAAAGCGCCGCCAAGAAGAAGCGGAGTGTGAAGAAATGGAACTGCTGTGCCATTCCCAAGAAACACGGAAGTTCTATCAAAAGCTCAACGCATTCCGCAACGGCTTCGTGCCGCGAGCCGAAATATGCAGGGATAAAGACGGAGGCCTCTTGACGGACGGACGTGAAGTGATCGAAAGGTGGAAGCAGCACTTCGATCAGCACCTGAACGGCGTGGAGAACGTAGGCATGGGAGCCCACGGCAACGGAGGAAACGATGACGCCAGTGCAGCGGAGGACGGAAATGAACCAACTCCCACGCTGAGGGAAGTTAAGGATGCCATTCATCAGCTCAAAACCAACAAAGCAGCTGGTGAGGATGGTATCGTAGCTGAACTCATCAAGATGGGTCCAGAAAAGTTGGCCACCTGTCTGCATGGGCTGATAGTCAGGATCTGGGAAACCGAACAGCTACCGGAGGAGTGGAAGGAAGGGGTATGTAATCTGCCCCATTCACAAGAAAGGCGACCATTTGGAATGTGAGAACTTTAGGGCGATCACTATTTTGAATGCTGCCTACAAAGTGCTATACCAGATCATCTTCCGTCGTCTGCCAGTCTAGAACGGACCAGATCTTCACCGTACGGAAATTCCTTCAGAAATGTCGTGAATACCAGGTCCCAACGCATCACCTGTTCATCGACTTCAAGGCGGCATAAGACAGTATCGACCACACAGAGCTATGGAAAATCATGTAAGAAAACAGCTTTCCTGGAAAGCTTCCTAGACTGATTGAAGCAACGATGGATGGTGAGCAAAACTGCGTAAGGGTTTCGGGTGAACTTCCAGTTCATTCGAATGCCTACTCTTCAACATCGCTCTGGAAGGTGTGATGCGACAAGCCGTGCTCAACAGCCGGTGAACAATTTTTACAAAATCCGGACAATTTGTCTGCTTTGCGGACGACATGGGCATTATCGCCAGAACATTTGGAACCGTGGCAGAGCTGTACACCCGCCTGAAACGCGAAGCAAAAACGGTCGGACTGGTAGTGAATGTCTCAAAAACAAAGTACATACTGGTAGGCGGAACCGAACACGGCCGGATCCGTCTGGGTGGTAGTGTTACGATAGACGGGGATACTTTCGAAGTGGTGGAGGAATTCGCCTACCTCGGATCCTTACTGACGGCAGACAACAACGTGAGCCGTGAAATTCAGAGGCGCATCATCAGCGGAAGTCGGGCCTACTACGGGCTCTAGAAGAAATTGCGGTCGAGGAGGACCTGCAAGCACTCGGAGTTTTCGAGCGACGCGTGCTAAGGACGATCTTCGGTGGTGTGCAGGAGAACGGTGTGTGGCGGAGAAGGATGAACCACGAGCTCGCTGCACTTTACGGCGAACCCAGCAATTAAGAAGGTGGCCAAAGCCAGTAGGATACGGTGAGCAGGGCATGTTTCAAGAATGCCGGACAAGAATCCTGCAAAGCTGGTGTTTGCAACTGATCCGGTTGGCACAAGAAGGCATGGAGCGCAGAAAGCACGATGGGAGGACCAGGTGGAGCGTGACCTGGCGAGCATTGGGCGCGACCGAGGATGGAGAGCGGCAGCCACAAACCGAGTATTGTGGTGTACTATTGTTGATTATGTCTTGTCTTAATGATGTTGAACAAATAAACCAGGTTCCAACACACAACCTGTTCATCGGACTCAAAACGGTTTACGATCGTATCGATCGCACTTGGCTATGGAGGGTTATGGGAAAGAACGGCTGCTGCGAGAAACTTAGATCGCTTTCAATCGTAGTAGCCGATTGTAAACAATTCCTTTGTGTTAAATAACTGTTTATGTTACAAACAGTCAACCCAGGTCAACCCTAGTCAACCTAGTCCAAGAGTGTTCTACCGATAAGCATCTCGTCACTGCGAGTGCGTAGCAGAACAGTTCACTAGAACTGTGTATCGTTTATAGTCTTCTGCGAATCCCACGTGTCCTATCGAATAAATCATCCTTTGACACGTCTCCGGAGATTTTCTTCCGTCCATCAGGAGCCACGACGACGAACCGAATAAAAGGGCAAAATAAAGAAAAGCGTTGCCGCGTAGCTAGGTCGAAAGGAACCATTTTGGACCTTGATTCCGCATAATTTCATCATTACGAGTCACCGCAATCACAATTTCACCTTCTTCGCTGGGCTGGGTTGGGCTGGGCTGCGGCTCGAGTCGGAACCCGTAATCAAATAAATCCGAGCATCCGCACAAAAAGGTGAAGCCGAACCCTTTTTTCTCGACCCTCCGCCCCATTATTGGCGCGAATTCTGACGAAACCGGGTCATAAATCTAAATTTGCGCAATTCAGTGGATCGGAAAAAAAAGAGTAGCGAACAAAAACCGAACGACTCGCTACGCTATCAGTGACCGTGAACTTTTCAAAATGAATCAACAACTGTAGTATGCGAAAATGTGAAGAAAGTTCATAAAATAAGCCTCCTGAAGCCTCCGAGCAACGTGTTAAGCCGGATTCTGCGAAACGACAAAAACGGCCAAAAACCCATTTCCGCTCTTACTGCCGGTAAGGAATAACTCTGTAATGCCTCCTCCAGTGGAACTCCGAAAAATGATACAAAAGTTAACATCGATCGATCAAGAAAAACGGTCAACCAATTATACTGGATCCGTTGATGTTGGTTTGCCACCGTCTTCGATGGGAAAAGGTATGTTTGTGGATGATTAGAAGTTAGATTTGAAAATAATGTATTCATACAGAACACATATGCATTTTCTCTTGATGTTTGTAAATTATAATCATACAATTCTTACATTGTTTACCTGATTGCCCTTAATTTTTGAATAATCTCTCAACCCAGTAGACTACACTGCAATTTTTTTTTTTCATTTTTGGTCAACAATTTAATAAACATGTATTTTATAATTTTAAATTTACTTGTCCCGAACTACTTTCCCAGTCAAACTTATAACGTTATCTAATCCAGGTCAGCAGGAGAAACAACAAGGAACCAAATTTATTCGGCCTTGTCATCAGCGTTCACATCGCGAGCAGCAACAACATAAGCATCTGCAGCAACGTCAGTCTCGAATCCTGTTTGATGGGATACCTCTGAGCTCCAATACTACAACTCGCACCAAACACCAACAAAAGACGAGTGATAATGTCAATCAGCCTAACAAGAAGAACCCGGTGGTAAAAGCGCACCTGGTTGAAATACCCAAAAGAAAAAAGGTTGAAGATAGGCTAGGACTAGGGCAGCATCAGAACCCGAAAAGCGTAACAACTGGCAGCGAGCATGGAACACGGACGTCCACGGGTACGGGAATGTCACTGGCGCAAATCAAATCAAAGGTTAGTCTGGTGGGCGGGAATGCTTTTTGTTAATGTGGAATGTTTGATTCCGTCAAGTGGGGTTCAAGAAATGGGAACCAGATAAATGTCACTTTGAAAATTTAAAAATTCCCATGCCAAAATCCAAAAAAAGCTAAGAATCGACAGCAACAAACCATCTAAAGCTTCTTCCAGTAGACTTACTAGAGACCCAGGTGGAAAAGTGTACGCTTTGTAAAATTCATTATTTAGTAACTATCAAGTTTTATATTGCCATTAATGTTATCTAGAAATGCTATTCAAGTATGACAATCTTCTCAACAAGAAGCCGTCCACCCACTTGGTAAGAGCTCTCAGAATAAATCCCAGCCGGAGCTGAAGACCTACAATGAGGGTCACTGCCCGCGTAGCATCCAAGCGTATTATGTATATCATCCAGAAAAGAAGTGACATTTCTCCTTCATTCCCCGCCGGACGCATCAAAGCAAAAATTAATCTAATTTAATCCGGTCCAGTGACATGGCAAGAACGGACGCACACGCACACACATCGACAGGCACTTTCTTTGGAACTGATAAGGAAACATGAGATAAGGGGATGCTTCTGACGTTACCTATGATTGCTGTTTCTTACAGTTTCTCTCCCCCCACCCAAAGCAGCATCTTCAAACGAGTGTGGGGGCTGATAGTATAAGGATAAAGTATCCTGCTTTGTGGCAACTGACGTTGTGGAAGTGATTTGTTGTTTTACCTGGAAGGAGATGATAAGGAAAAAGATGTTAGCATAAGTGCGTGCAGGGTTGGTTCTTATTAAAGCTCATATTCTTTAAGGCGAAAGAATGATTTGGTTTGAATTCAGTAATAAAACGCAAATATGGTTACAACTGCAGCTGCTACAGTAATAGTTCAATTTTATCAAACTATTTTCTATTTTATTTGTTTCATCAGTTTCGTTATCTCCTTCGTTTAGTTGGTTCCTTCCATCTTCTATATACTATATTTTATCCTCTATCTTCTATATTCTATCCTCTATCTTCCATCTTCCATCTTCCATCTTCCATCTTCCATCTTCCATCTTCCATCTTCCATCTTCCATCTTCCATCTTCCATCTTCCATCTTCCATCTTCCATCTTCCATCTTCCATCTTCCATCTTCCATCTTCCATCTTCCATCTTCCATCTTCCATCTTCCATCTTCCATCTTCCATCTTCCATCTTCCATCTTCCATCTTCCATCTTCCATCTTCCATCTTCCATCTTCCATCTTCCATCTTCCATCTTCCATCTTCCATCTTCCATCTTCCATCTTCCATCTTCCATCTTCCATCTTCCATCTTCCATCTTCCATCTTCCATCTTCCATCTTCCATCTTCCATCTTCCATCTTCCATCTTCCATCTTCCATCTTCCATCTTCCATCTTCCATCTTCCATCTTCCATATTCCATCTTCCATCTTCCATCTTCCATCTTCCATCTTCCATCTTCCATCTTCCATCTTCCATCTTCCATCTTCCATCTTCCATCTTCCATCTTCCATCTTCCATCTTCCATCTTCCATCTTCCATCTTCCATCTTCCATCTTCCATCTTCCATCTTCCATCTTCCATCTTCCATCTTCCATCTTCCATCTTCCATCTTCCATCTTCCATCTTCCATCTTCCATCTTCCATCTTCCATCTTCCATCTTCCATCTTCCATCTTCCATCTTCCATCTTCCATCTTCCATCTTCCATCTTCCATCTTCCATCTTCCATCTTCCATCTTCCATCTTCCATCTTCCATCTTCCATCTTCCATCTTCCATCTTCCATCTTCCATCTTCCATCTTCCATCTTCCATCTTCCATCTTCCATCTTCCATCTTCCATCTTCCATCTTCCATCTTCCATCTTCCATCTTCCATCTTCCATCTTCCATCTTCCATCTTCCATCTTCCATCTTCCATCTTCCATCTTCCATCTTCCATCTTCCATCTTCCATCTTCCATCTTCCATCTTCCATCTTCCATCTTCCATCTTCCATCTTCCATCTTCCATCTTCCATCTTCCATCTTCCATCTTCCATCTTCCATCTTCCATCTTCCATCTTCCATCTTCCATCTTCCATCTTCCATCTTCCATCTTCCATCTTCCATCTTCCATCTTCCATCTTCCATCTTCCATCTTCCATCTTCCATCTTCCATCTTCCATCTTCCATCTTCCATCTTCCATCTTCCATCTTCCATCTTCCATCTTCCATCTTCCATCTTCCATCTTCCATCTTCCATCTTCCATCTTCCATCTTCCATCTTCCATCTTCCATCTTCCATCTTCCATCTTCCATCTTCCATCTTCCATCTTCCATCTTCCATCTTCCATCTTCCATCTTCCATCTTCCATCTTCCATCTTCCATCTTCCATCTTCCATCTTCCATCTTCCATCTTCCATCTTCCATCTTCCATCTTACATCTTCCATCTTCCATCTTCCATCTTCCATCTTCCATCTTCCATCTTCCATCTTCCATCTTCCATCTTCCATCTTCCATCTTCCATCTTCCATCTTCCATCTTCCATCTTCTGTCTTCCATCTTTTGTCTTGTGTCTTGTGTCTTCTGTCTTCTGTTTTCTGTCTTCTGTCTTCTGTCTTTTGACATTTGAATGTCCGTGAACTGAACAAAATCAGAACACCACTGTAAGTAACACTCATTCCCCCCTTCCTTACAGCATGCCTATCATCACATTGCACCATCGCCCATCGGAACACCATCAAGACCACCATCAACAGCAGCATCGTCGTCATCGGCAGCATCGTCAGCGTCATCATCCATCACCACACGACCAACCAGCTCGGTTATAGCCCTTCGCCCACAGTCCCGACAATCCCAATCCAGTCGACAAACTGTGACGAGCAAGTCATCGGAACCTGGCAGTATTAATTTATTCCGTTTCCATCCACTGAGGACCCTTCAATTTTTAACGCTCGAGCTCATGTCCAAACTGAAGGCACTCGATCTCGAAGCCTCTTCACCTTCCGCTAGTGGCAGTCCAGGTAAGTTGAATGGGTTCTCATCGAGTGGTAAATTTAATTTTCTTCTCCGGTCCAGAGCTTGGTTCGCAGCTTATCGGGGTTCTACCAGATGACAATCAGCTTCCGGATACATACTAGCAAGACGATGGTTTAGGGTTTCTATAAGGTAATCCAACAACTTATGCTGGTGCATCTTTGAGCTTTGTTTTTAGGGACTCTTCCCACGTTCAGAAATATCTCCCGGGTTTTCCTTCAGGATTTTTTTCCGGAATCTCTTAGATATTGCTTCTGGGAGTCTTCCCATGATTCCGTCAGTGATTCATCCCGAGTTTTTTATGGGTTTTATTAGAGATTTCTCCCGCAATTTGTCAGGACATTCCTACAGTAACTTCTTTCACGAGTTCTTCCCAAGATTCACACAATGATTCCTTCAGGAATTCTTTCCAGGATTCCTTTACAGATACTTACCAAAATGCCTTGAGGGTACTTCATGGATTCTATAATTATTCTCGAGATTCGTTCAGGAATTCCTTCAGGGATTTCGTTCAGGGGTTCCGATAGGTTTCTTTCCAAGATTTATCTACGGATTTCTTCAAGAATTCCTCCCAGGAGCCGTTCTGAGATCTCCAGGGATTCTTTAATTTATATCTTTCAGGATTCCTTCAAGGGTTTCTCCCGGGATCCTTTCATAGATTCTTCTCAGAATCGCTCATAAGCCTCCAAGAATTTCAAAACAAAATCCAAATACAACAACGAACCAAGTATTAGCTATAGACAAATATTCTACAAGGGGGCAGGAAAATTCCTCAAATTAGTGTGCCTAAATTTGAAGTGTTAGAGGAAATAAGAGTGGTAGAATAAATTGAAATAGAATTTAAGAAAATTGCCAGACATTGAGAACTTTTTTCGTGAAATAATGTCTATTTCATTGAAACTTGGTTGTTGGTCACACTTATCATGCTTATCTAAGGTCATGTCGCATTGGGCATCACTGAACAACTATTAGATTAATAACATTACTCTTTCGCTTTGCGTTCCAGACATCTATTAAAACAACGGCCAGTTGTTATGTTCCCTCCCATCCCGGAAACATTAGTTTGGTAGAACTTCGCACTAAAATTAAGCCATTTCCAAACACCACTAAATAAATTACTATCAATCATGAGTTACAAATCCAAACTCATTTTAATATCCTTCCACCGCGCGCGCGTCCTCTCCCCGGCCAGACCCCGCCACGGAGCACGCCATGAAAATATATAATTCAGAAAGCGTATAACCAGAGGAAAACACAAGAAAACTAATTTCCTCTTTTGTCTACCGTGGCGCTGTGTGTATAGAGCTAGGTACTCCTAGGGAGTCCTGGTACCATCCATCGAGCAACGGCGAAACCGAGAGAATCTATTCCGCTCGGTTGTCGCTGGCTGGGTTTGCATGTTCAGCTTGGTTGCTTCCCAGTTTTGGCATCTCCGCAAGATTGGATCGGAACACAAAAGGAACAACGGAATAAGCTGGCACTTTTACCTTCAACCACCACCCCCACCACCGAAATCAAGTCACTTCGTTCGGTGCCGGTGATGGGAGGTTGGAGGACGAAAGGTGATGCTATAGGAAAACTTTCAATCCGTAAAAGCTCATCCCGTGTCTATGGTAGTTTTGGGAGGACTGACTGCATCGCTATACGGTGTGCAAGTTCAAGGCAACTTTCCTCTATCATGCAAGAGGATGAAGTGAGCTACTTGCTATTCCACTACAACATTGTACAACGATAATGACGTGCTGAACGCTTCCAGCGATTGCGCTCCGGTGTAGTAGTGTTATTCATGAATTAAATTACAATAAAAATTTCCAACGATCTCGTTTTCATCAACGGTGTCATCTTTTTCTGCACTGTTACAATACACGAGCAGAAAATAGGATGCATAGGATCAACATATTTACATTTAATTGTTCAACAGCATTTATTAAGATGAGACATAATCAACAATAGTGCTCCTCAAAACAGGTATACCTCGATTTAGTGGACCCTCGATTATATAGACCCTCAATTTTATGTCCTTCGATTTTATGTACATTTTACCTCGATTTTATGTACATTTTTTTAATGGCAAAATTTTTAATATTCAATCAATTTAAATCTTGCAGTTTGTATCCTGATGACTTATAATGGAGGGGTTTTCAGCCTTTTGACACGCGGAGCACTTCATATCAATACATTGTTGTGTGGAGTACCCATAATAGCGGCAAAGCATACCTCATGACTTACTTAGTTTTATATATTTACCTTAATCTCATACTTCCCTTTTTGATTTCATTTTTTTTTATAAATATCTCTGGCTTTGTGGATGATCACGATAAGCGGAGTATGTGGGACAATTTTCTGGTGATATTTTTTACAGATCCCTGAGCAATGACAACATTTTTGGCAGATGCATGCAAACTGCTCATTCGCCAGACTTTTCCTCGAAGTTTTCTAACAAACTTTTTTCAACATATGACTTTCTCATCGAGAATTGTATTAAAAAGGTCATTGTAATGCTTCGGTAGATTACTGACAAGATGTGTGATAAATTATTTCTAGTGCTGTCATTTTAGAATCCGAGCTAGTTAGTCGAGGTTCTCCGATTTCAGTGTCCCTTCACGTGTTCATTCCCAAGGATGAATTCCTGGAGGAATCTTTGAGGGAATCGCTTGAGAAATTCCTGAAGGAACTGCTGGAACAACTTCTGAGAGAATCCATGAAACAGCTTTTGAATAAATCCCTGCCGAAATTCCTGAAATAATTCTAGTAATATTGAAGATGTCTCTAAAGATATTTCCTCAAGTATCGCTGAAGAAATTTCAGAAGGAATTTAAAAAAATCCTAAGAAGGAATTTCTGGGAAATGCTTAGAGGAATACCCGGCGGAATTTCTGATGAAATCTCTGTGTTTATTTCTACAGGAATCTTTCTACAGGAATCTATGCAAGAATGTCTTCCAGCCTTTCCATAGCAATCCTCTGCAAAGAAGTCTGCAAAATCTTAAGAAAAAGTTGTGAAGTAATCCTCGAAGCATTTTCAGAAGAGTAATGTCTTGAAGGAATATCTAAAGGAATGTAAGGAAATTTCAGAAGATTCCTTAATAATCTCTTACAGAATTCATAAAGCAATCCTTGGAGATAGTTCTTTAGAAAGCTCCCGAAAAAATTTTGAAGGAGTTTTGAGTTTCTGATTCTCAATGTATTCACGAATCATATTCTAAAAAAAACATGGAGAATTTTTGAGAAGGATCATGGACGGTTTTCTAGATGAATGCTTCGAAAAAAATCTGATGGAATCTCTATTAAAGAAATCTGAAGAAATTCGTAGATGAATTTCAGGAACAATCTATGCAAGGTTTTTTGAATCCATGCAACACTTTTGGAAGCTATTCGTCCAAGGCTTTTTTAAGGAGTTCTTGGAGTAATTTCTAAATGACATTCTAAAGGAATCCATAGAAGTTTTTGTAAAAACATTTTTGACTGAATTTCCTTAGAATTTTCTGGATGATTTTTTGAAGTTAATCTACGAGCAGTTTCCAAAGATTCTCCTTAAGAATCCCTGGAAGATTATTTCAGGAAATCGTGTAAGATATTTTAAATGAATCCTGGGATGGATCTCAGCAAGGGTCCATGTAAAAATTATCAAAAAATCTGTGGAAGCTTTTTCAAATTAATCCTTGGAGAAATTTGAAATCTCTGGGGGAAAATCAAAAGATAGTTTTGAAGAATTTATTAGTTGAATTAAAAAAAAGTCAAAATTTGTGAAGGAACCCCCAGGGTAGTTTCTATAGAAATCACTGCAGAAAATTCCTGAATGGATCTTACTTTTTTAGGAGTCCCTGGAAGAATTTCTAGAGAAATCCCAGGAGGTTTTTCTGACAGAAATTCAGATTCAAAAATATCCCTGGAGTAATTTCTTAAGCAAACCCCGGAGGAAGTTTTGGAATAAATCTTTGGGCGATCGTTTGAGAGAAGGCTTAAAGGAGTTTCCGAATGATTCATCGGAAAAACATCTAAAAAAGTCTCGAAAAAAAGGAAATTTCTGCAAAGGGAGAATTTTTACAAAAAAAATCATACACAAACCCTAATGGAATTTCTGAAGGAATTGGAAGTTGCTGTAGGATTTTTTTTTGGTGAAATCCTTGAAAGAATTTTCAAAGTAACCACAGTTCTAATTTTTGGAGGAAGTTTTGAATCATTTTCTGAAAATTGTTTCTGAAACTTTTATTAAAGGAATCACTGTAGAAATTTCTGATTGAATGTCTAAAGAAATTTCTAAAGGAATCTCTGAACGCGTTTTTTGTATGAATTTCTTCAGGAATTTCTGCCCAAATTTATGGATACTTTTTTGGAAAAAAACTGGTGGAAATTCAGAAGTAAATCATGATAAATGCTTTGAAAGAAATTTTTGTGAAATTTATAGAATAGAATAAATTACTGAGCAAATCTCTCAAGAAAATTTCAGAATGAATCCAAGGAATTTCTCAAATAATCTTTGAAATGATTTGTTAAACATCATGGAGGAATCGGTTAAGAAATTCTTGCCAAATCTCGTTAAATAATTCTTTTTAACTCTTCTGAAGCAACACATGGAAGAATTTCTGAAATATTCTGTAACATGATGATTTGATGAGGGAAGCTTTATTCGAAGACCGTCGTAATAAAGTTGAAAATTTTACATTCACTTAATTTTATTTAACACCTCAGAATTGCAACAAAAGGCGACAGAGCAGATAGCGGTACAAACCAACACTACTCATACAGAAAAATCGATTGGCAAATACAGGACAACCTGTAACCACGCTTTATCAAGTGCTTGTCACGAATCTCTTAATTTCCGAAGAAGCTCCTTGCGGAATTGCAGATGGGATCTCTGGAAGAATTAATTAAGCAATTCATGAAGAAATTCCAGGATGAATATATCCTCGAAGACATTTTCAAAGGAATCCCTGAATAAAATTCTGAACTTTTTCATTTTTGGAACATTTATGCAACAAAGTTATTGTTTATGTCCATTGCTCAAAATATTGGTTTTTTAATCAACCATACACAGTTTTGGAGACGAAAGATTTCGATGGTAACACAATAGCAAGAAAGTAGTTTATTCGTTATTCAGCGAGAATTACTAATACATGCCAAAAACTCCGAGCCTTTTATCGAAAACTCAATTTTCATGCGATTTTTATATGTTTTGGTACAAAATTTTAATAAAAATAAAAAAAAATTTTGCTTCGATTTTATGTAAAATTCGATTTTATAGACATTTCAAAAATTGAAATGTCCACTAAATCGAGGTATGCCTGTACTCGGTTTGTCATTTTTATCCATGATTTTCCAAAGCTCTGTGCGGTCGCCACAGTCGTATACCATCTTCAGGTCGACGAACAGATGATGCATTGGGGTATTCACGGCATTTCTGGAGGATTTGCTCTACGATGAATGTCTAGTCTGTTGTGAGCACTACACTGGGTCATTACCAAGATTTGGGTGGAGGAAGTATTACCGGAGGAATGGATGGAAGGTATCGTGTGTCCCATCTACAAAAAGGGTGACAAGTTGGATTGCGGGAACTACCGCGCGATTATACTACTGAGCGCTGCCTACAAGATACTCTTTCATATTTTATGCCGCCGTCTATCACCGATTGCAAGAGAGTTCGTGGGGCAATATCAGGCTGGATTCATGGGTGAACGCAGATGTTCGCCATCCGCCAGGTGTTGCAGAAATGCCGCGAATACAACGTGCCCACACATCACTTGTTCATCGATTTAAAATCGGCGTATGA